>NW_027925884.1:0-225 GCF_054177405.1 Leptonychotes weddellii
GCACTGGGTGGTATTCGAAAACAGTGAATCATGGAACACTACATCAAAAACTAATGATGTACTGTATGGGGACTAACATAACATAATAAAATTAAATAAAATTAAAAAAAACCAAAAAGCAAGAGTTAATACCCATTGTCCTCAGTATTAAAAAAAAAGATGTTAGAGGTCCAAAATCTTCCAAATTCATTCCATAAGTTCAGCATTATCCTGACACCAACTAAA
>NW_027925885.1:0-225 GCF_054177405.1 Leptonychotes weddellii
TCAGTCAGGATTGTTCTGAAAATCAAACTTGGAGACAGAGTCTGGAAGGGAAGAGATTGTTGCAGGGGGCGGGTTATGGGTTTGCGGAGCCCACATGGAGCGGGAGCAGGGGCCAGGGCGGCGGGGCTGCCTCCTCCATCTGGATGGGAGTCGGTTTGGGCCTTCAGCATCCCTCTGCCCCTAGGTCAGCTTCATTCACGTGTCAGCCCCTCACTTGTGTCCCCT
>NW_027925886.1:0-225 GCF_054177405.1 Leptonychotes weddellii
TTTGATGAAGAGACATATCATAGGTTAGTGCAACAACAGATTTATATTCAATAGAAATATGTGAGCCACATGTGTAGTTTTAAATTTTCTAGCAGTCACATTAAAAAGTAAAACAAGTAGGTTAATTTTATTTTAATGGTATTTTTAACCCAGAAAATCCAAAATATTATAAATCTCAAACCTAAAACACTTGAATCAAATATCAGAAAGAAAAACTAATAAAAT
>NW_027925887.1:0-225 GCF_054177405.1 Leptonychotes weddellii
CTTGTTTCTCTGTAATCTTACCAGCATTAGATGGAGTCAGTGTTTTGGATTTTAGCCATAGGTCTGTACTGGTATCACACTTTTTTTTTACATTTTTTATTGTTATGTTAATCACCATACATTACATCATTAGTTTTTGATGAAGTGTTCCATGATTCATTGTTTGTGCATAACACCCAGTGCTCCATGCAGAACGTGCGCTCCTCAATACCCACCACCAGGCTT
>NW_027925888.1:0-1347 GCF_054177405.1 Leptonychotes weddellii
GTTTCTCCAATAGGTTTGAATGTCCATAGGACTTCATGTGTTACATAAACTCTAGGGCCCTGGGCAGTCCAGGAGAACGGCGGAGCTCCGAGAAGGAGGTAACTGTCTAATTTAGTAGTCAGAGTCTAGACCTAGGTTTTAGTTTCATTGATTTTGGAAAACTTGTTACGGGCATCCTGTTATGGTACAGTTCATATTGGCCATGTTCATATGCATGGAAAAAAGAACGAAAGGAAACTCACCATAATGGTAACAGAGGTTATATTTGGGTGTAGAGATTATACATTATTTTTATTATCTTTTTAAAGGTTTATGTGTTTTTAAAAATTTCAACAATCAGGATATAATCACTTTTGCTGTTTTGACAGAAATACTCGTTTTCTTATAAAGGGTATACAATGGTTATGTTACTGTAATTCTTTTTATTTTTTAAAAAGATTATTTATTTATTTGAGAGAGAGAGACAGAAAGCATGTGCAAGCAGGGGGAGAGGCAGAGGAAAAGAGAGAATCTCCAACAGACTCCCCACTGAGCACAAAGCCCAACACGGGGCTCGATCTCATGACCCTGAGATCATGAAATCAAGAGTAGGATGCTTAACCAACTGAGTCACCCAGGCACTCCTATAATTCTTTTTATTTTTTTAAGATTGTGTTTTTAGAGCAGTTTTAGGTTCACAGCAAGATTAAAAGGAAGGTACAGAGAGTTCCTATAGACCCACCCTTTGCCCCCACACAAGGAGAGCCTCCCTCCCATTATCAACATCCCTCACCAAAGTGATACATTTGTTACAATTGATGAACCTACACTCACACATCCCAATCACCCTAAGTCCACAGTTTACCTTAGGGTTCACTTGTAATGTTGTACAGTCTGTGGGTTTAGACAATGTATGGCATGTATCCAGTATTATAATATCACACAGAGTAGTTTCACTGCCTTAAAAATCCTCTGTACTGGAGCACGTGGGTGGCTCAGTCCGTTAAGCGTCCAACCCTTTGATTTCAGCTCAGGTCATGACCTCAGTCAGGGTCATGAGATGGAGCCCGGCATCAGGCTCTGTGCCGGGTGTGGAGCCTGCTTGGGGTTCTCACCCTCTCCCTTTGTTCTCCCTCCTCCCCTCACTCTCTCTCTCTCTCTAAAAAAGTAAAAAAATAAAATAAAAAATAAATTAAAAAAAATCCTCTGTGCTGCACCTATTCATCCTTCTTGCTGGCCCTTCCCCCCACTAAACCTCTGACAGCCACTGATTTTTCACAAAATATATCATATTACACGTACCCTGTTTGTATGTTGCTTTTTTCCCCACCCACCTGCATATCTTCCTATATTAGCAAATAGAGATAT
>NW_027925889.1:0-225 GCF_054177405.1 Leptonychotes weddellii
GCAGTTAACCTTATTTTTGGTATATATGTATATATATATAATTAGACCCAAAGGCACCCCCAGATTGAAAGTGAGGGGGTTGAAAACCATTTACCATGCTAATGCACACCAAAAGAAAGCTGGGGTGGCAATCCTTATATCAGACAAATTGGATTTTAAACCAAAGACTATAATAAGAGATGAGGAAGGACACTATATCATACTTAAAGGGTCTATCCAACAAGA
>NW_027925890.1:0-225 GCF_054177405.1 Leptonychotes weddellii
TGCATGTTTATTTTTAACTTCCAAATTGTTTTCCAGAGTGGCTCTACCATTTAATATTTGTTTAATTTTTTATTGTTATGTTAATCACCATACATTACATCATTAGTTTTTGATGTAGTGTTCCATGATTCATTGTTTGCGTATAACACCCAGTGCTCCATGCAGAACGTGCCCTCTTTAATACCCATCACCAGGCTAATCCATCCTCCCACCCCCCTCCCTTCT
>NW_027925891.1:0-225 GCF_054177405.1 Leptonychotes weddellii
AACTTCCCAACGTTTTTGATACTAGCTTTTTTTTTTTTTAGCATTCAGAACCTCTGTTGAATGAATGAATTGCTGTCCTCTCTGCCCCTTAGCATAGACCCCAGTTTGACTCCGTTCCCATGCTCATCTATTCAGGTCCTTCATGGGCTTTCTCCCCGTCCCCAGGCTGAGTGTGAACCTCAAGAGTAGACAATCTGTCTGGTATTGTCTGTCTGAATCAGGACA
>NW_027925892.1:0-225 GCF_054177405.1 Leptonychotes weddellii
TAACTGACTGAGCCACCCAGGTGGGTCTACAGTTACTATTAAAAAGAAAATAAAAATAAATCCTTATGATTCTATGTGTCTTTTTAAGATGATATGGACTGTGTTATAAGACAATAGCCATCAATACCACATAATGTGGAAGTAGTACTGACATTCTCAAAATCTCATCTTAATGTATTTAATATGTGGCTTGGAAAAGCAGTAATATAGTATTGAGCAGAATAT
>NW_027925893.1:0-225 GCF_054177405.1 Leptonychotes weddellii
CTTGGTGCAAACACCTGATTTATACGCTAACAACAGCTGTTTGAAATGAACTGAAAGAAAAAAACATTTGTATTTCTTCTTCAAGCTAATAGGATGTGTGTTCCTGATGTTCCTGATTGGATCAGGCTCTGCCCACCTTCCTGAATGTGGGATCGGAGTGGACCCCACCACCTTAATTTCCCACATCAGTCTTCATGCTATACCTGCTCCTATCTCACAGAAACC
>NW_027925894.1:0-225 GCF_054177405.1 Leptonychotes weddellii
GCTTCAAATGGGCACCTGGATATCAAGACTAAGGTGGGGGTGCCTGGGTGGCTCAGTCAGTTAAGCAGCTGCCTTCGGCTCAGGTCATGATCCCAGGATCCTGGGATTGAGCCCCGCATCGGGCTCCTTGCTCAGTGGGGAGCCTGCTTCCCCCTCTCCCTTTGCCGCTCCCCCTGCTTGTGCTGTCAAATAAAAAAAATCTTTTAAAAAAAAAAAAAGATTGAC
>NW_027925895.1:0-225 GCF_054177405.1 Leptonychotes weddellii
CATAGGGTATAAGTGCTATTTCTAAAAGGACATTTGATTTCAACTATTATCCCAGAACTAAAAAGAAATAAAAATATTATCTTATGGTAAACACTTGAACTTTAGTTTAAGTCCTGGAGTGAGAACTTATTCTCTCACTTTCATCTAAATAGGCTAATTATATGTGGGAGTTTCAGCAATTGTGGCCACCAGAGTCCTAGAGAAGCCTGTGACCTGAGAAGATCT
>NW_027925896.1:0-225 GCF_054177405.1 Leptonychotes weddellii
TCTTTTTTTCTTGCTTTTTCAAGGTGATACTTGTTTAAATTTTTTATAATAAAAGTTAGACAGTCCTTTCAGATATCTGACGAGATGTTCAGAAATAGACCCTTAATTTTTCACAAGTCTGGGGGTAAATGTGCACGTGTATTAAATGCTGTGTATACACAGATACGTGGCGCTTTACATATTCATGTATAGGTATATGGACATAATTTTGTGTGAATGCTTCTG
>NW_027925897.1:0-225 GCF_054177405.1 Leptonychotes weddellii
AAGTCTGGAAACGTACGAACTCTATCCAGAGGCTGGGACATTTGGTCTACAAACCCGTTTCTACTGAAATCCCCTATTTGCTATCATTATCTACCCATATCTTTCACTCCTGCGGGATGTGTGTGTGTGTGTGTGTGTGTGCACATGGGTTGTGCAGAAGGAAGGAAGCAGAGTGAAGGAGGGGGATGATCACCAAAAACTGGCGGCGGCAGCAACAGAGAAGCT
>NW_027925898.1:0-225 GCF_054177405.1 Leptonychotes weddellii
AGGCCAAGTGTCTCTCTCAAGGTCACACACCTAGTGGGTGGTAGGGCTGGGATTTGAACCCAGCCTGCCGGGGCCCAGCACCCACAGGCTTAACCCCCTCACCTCAGCTCCAAGGTGTTGCCCCTCCTGATCAAGAACCTTCGCTGGCTCCCCATCACAGCCTGAGTTTACCCTTGACCTCCTAAGGCTCCCCTGTGAAAATGCCTTCCCCTCGGACGTGTCTCC
>NW_027925899.1:0-1347 GCF_054177405.1 Leptonychotes weddellii
AGAAGCCTAAGCCAACTTTATTTTTGAATTTCCATTGTGTTTAATCCAAATTAAGTTTGTTGAGTGTCTAAAGAGGTGGGTGGGCAGTGAATTCCCAATCTTTTATTGAGCTTCCGCTATGAGTTTGGACTTTGGCAAACATTTGTCTAATGCAGGTTTCAATCACAATACCTATTCCTCAGTCCAATAAACGGCTTGAGAGCCTTACAGTACTGCACACATACAGGTGCTCAAAAGTAGCTGCTGAATTAATGAAGGAAGTTTCCATAAGTCATTTGATGCTAAGCTCATGAGTGCCCCGCTGGGACCTGCATTCGGAGACATACCAGTTCTGATGAGAGGTGAATGACACTTTGACTGCTTCCTACCAAACAGAATGGGCCTCCAGTAATCTCATGATATCCTCTTACTTATATTTATTTCCAGACAGTTCCAGGATAATCCCTCCCTCACCCCAAATATTGGATAATTCAGGTCAAAGTGGTTTTGGGCCAATCACACAAGTAATTAAAAATGCCATATTTTCCCCTATTCTTTCTGCCAGTATGAATCCCTGCTCAGTAGGAAACCATGTGAATTCTTTACTCTTTGGGTGTGGGAAAGAGCAGACTGGTGCTTCTTACGGTTGGCAGTGCCCCACATAAGGAATGCAAAGTGCGGTTGGCAACTGATCTAGATCTGTGTCTATTAAGGAACAATTACTCAACAAAAGGGGTGGTAACACCTAGTTAAACATTTTGGAGGAATACTGTTATTAGATTCCCTGATTGACTTCCCATGTCAACATTTATTCTAAATGATATTTAGTCTCATAAATGTATAGGAAGAAAATTGAAATAATATAAATGACTTCTATGTTATCTTGGGGTGAGAGAGACATTCCTAAGTATGCCTCCAGAAGCAGAAATCACAAAGATTGCTTCACGTTACTATTAAATGTTGCTACATTTAAAAAGAATATCTGCAATATATGAGAGAAAAATATTTCATATACTTAATACAGAGTGAATTCCTATAAATAAGGAAAAGAAATGCCACATTACAAGAGAAAAGTGGACCAGCCTTCTACATCCATCAATATGACATGTGGAATATTTTAGAAATAATTTCTATCTTAGTTTTTTTAATGTTTCAAGTTTTTATTTGAATTTTAGTTAGTTTATATAGTGTAATATTAGTTTCAGCAGAATTTAGTAATTCATAATACCCAGTGCTCATCACAAGTGCCCTCCTTAACACCCATCAGACATTTAACCCATCATCCCACCCACCTCCCCTCCAGCAACCCTCAGTTTGTTCTCCATAGTTAGGAGTCTCTTATGGTATGCCTCCCTCTTTTTTTTTTTT
>NW_027925900.1:0-225 GCF_054177405.1 Leptonychotes weddellii
CACCTCTATTTCCACCACCTCGTTTCACTATCATACAATCCCATCGATACATAAGCAGAAAAACCAAGTCATCTTGGTTTTTTCAGGATGGCATCAAACATCTCAACAGCATAAGGGGGGGCGGAGCAAGATGGCGGAGGAGTAGGAGACCTGGATTTCGTCTCCTCTCAGGAATTCAGCTGGATAGGGATCAAACCATTCTGAACACCTACAAACTCAACAGGA
>NW_027925901.1:0-225 GCF_054177405.1 Leptonychotes weddellii
CACAAGCAGGGGGGCAGGGGGGCAGTGGGAGAGGGAGAAGCAGGCTTCCCGCTGAGCAGGGAGCCCGATGAGGGGCTCGATCCCAGGACCCTGGGATCATGACCTGAGCCGAAGGCAGATGCTCAATGGACTGAGTCACCCAGGTGCCCCGCCTCATTGCTTCTTACTCAGATATTTTTGTTTCACATTATTTGAAATATCTTATACTAGAATTTAATTTTTAAA
>NW_027925902.1:0-225 GCF_054177405.1 Leptonychotes weddellii
GATGTCCACAACGGCCAGAGCCAAGTGGGTGCGGGAGGCCATGTGTCCTGGTGTGACAGGGGAAGACAGCTCACTGCTGCTGGCCACCCAGGTGGAGGGCCAGAGCACCAACCTGCAGCGGCTGGCCGAGCCGTCCCAGCTGCTCAAGTCAGCCATCGTGCATCTCATCAACTACCAGGATGATGCCGAGCTGGCCACCCGGGCCCTGCCTGAACTCACCAAACT
>NW_027925903.1:0-225 GCF_054177405.1 Leptonychotes weddellii
TTCACTCATTTCTCCCACCCCTCCAGCTGATTATTGACAAGAGTGTCAGCACCATCAACAGAGAAAAGAATAGTTTTTTCAACAAATGGCACTGGGGCAACTGGATATTTACATGCAAAAGAGTAAGTTGGACTCCTACCTCACAGCATATACAGAAATGAACTTATTTGGATCAAAGACCTAAATTTAAAACTCTTAGGTATAAGTCTTTGTGACCTTAGATTA
>NW_027925904.1:0-225 GCF_054177405.1 Leptonychotes weddellii
TTGTTTCTTAATTCCCCTATGCCACATAATGTAACCCATTCACAGGTTCTGAGGATTAGGATGTGGGCATTTTGGGGGGATATTTATTTGATACAACATAGGGGGACTGGGGCTCATCATCCAAAATGTAGGCTTTCACTCAATCGTCTTGTTCTTGGGATGTTTTGTGTAGCAGCCCAATCTTAGCTATTCCTAGTGTCTCTAAGTCCTTGATCCTATTTTTCC
>NW_027925905.1:0-225 GCF_054177405.1 Leptonychotes weddellii
GGAACACAAGCAGGGGGAGTGGGAGAGGGAGAAGCAGGCTTCCTGCAGAGCGGGGAGCCTGATGCGGGGCTGGATCCCAGGACTCTGGGATCATGACCCGAGCTGAAGGCAGACGCTTAATGACTGAGCCACCCAGGTGCCCCCAGAAGAGACTCTTAATCATAGGAAAGAAACTGAGGGTTGCTGGAGGGGAGGGAAGTGGGGGATGGGGTAACTGGGTGATGG
>NW_027925906.1:0-225 GCF_054177405.1 Leptonychotes weddellii
AGCCCGGTGATGGGTATTAAGGAGGGCACATACTGCATGGAGCACTGGGTATTATACGAAAACAATGGATCGTGGATCACCACATCGAAAACCAATGATGTATTGTATGGTGACTAACATAACATAATAAAATTAAATAAATAAATATATAATAATAAATAAAATAAAATAAATAGTGCAATCAGATATCTTTGTCTCTTTCCTGATCTTAGGGAGAAAGCATTC
>NW_027925907.1:0-225 GCF_054177405.1 Leptonychotes weddellii
TCCTGGCAACGAGGCATCCTCCCACAACTTCTCAAGACAGCACAGCTGGGATACCCAACCTACAACTTCCTGATGTGAAAACTGGTACATGTTTGAAGTCTTTTGTCCGGAAAAAAAGGCAAAATTTGTGTCCATCCTGGTCAGAAGATGAAATAATTTGTGCCTGAAATGTCAACAATGACATTCACTTCTTTGAAAACGATTTTAGTATGGAAAGAGTTATGA
>NW_027925908.1:0-225 GCF_054177405.1 Leptonychotes weddellii
CCACTTTCAGAACGCTCAAATTCCCACTGCTCATCCCCATGCCCACACACCCCTTGGTCCCCACACTCCCTCACCCCCACTCCCTCACCCCACCCCTTCCCTCTGGTTGCGGCTGGATACCTGCAAGCCTTATTTGACTTCTGCATTTGTGTTGCTAAGACATGCCTGAAGGTCACGGCTTGTCTGAACAATCCAGGATCATTGCTCCTGGAGTGGGCTGCTGGT
>NW_027925909.1:0-225 GCF_054177405.1 Leptonychotes weddellii
TTTTCTTTTTTTATGTTATGTTAGTTATCATACATTACATCATTACTTTCTGATGTAGTGTTCCATGATTCATTGTTTGTGTATAACACCCAGTGCTCCATGCAATACCTGCCCTCAATAATACCCATCACTTGGCTAACCCATCTCCCCACCCCCCTCCCCTCTAAAACCCTCAATTTGTTTCTCAGAGTCCATAGTCCCTCATGGTTCATCTCCCCCTCTGAT
>NW_027925910.1:0-1347 GCF_054177405.1 Leptonychotes weddellii
AAACCATAAGAGACTCTTAACTCTAGGAAACAAAGTGAGGGTTGCTGGAGGAGGGGGGGATGGGAGATGGGGTAACTGGGTGATGGGCATACGTGATGTAATGAGCTCTGGGTGTTACATAAGACGAATCACTGAACTCTACCTCTGAAACTAATAATATACTACATGTTAATTAATTGAATTTAAATCAAAAAAATGAGAAAACCAACAAAACAAAATTTAGCTTTTAAAAACTACCAATAAGTGTTTACAGAAAATTTGGATCATGCCGTATATAAAGCTTTTCTCACAGACCATGAAAATCTTCCCGTATTAAATATTCTTCTGCATCATTCTTTTAAACTAACCAGAATTTAAATAAAAATTTGGAAGAAAAAATAAATATTCTTCTGCATCATTTTTGATGGCTACAAACTACTCTATTATATGGATTTACCATAATTTATTTAATCGGTGTCTAATTGTTGGTGGTTTTCAATTCTTTATAACTTTTTTTATTGTCAATGGTTTTATTTTAATAATTCCTGAATGAGGGATTGTTTAACTTGGAACTTCTGCAAAATAGAAGAATTTTAGGAAAAAAGGTAATATTTTGGTAGAATTGGACATGGGATTACATCATAAC
This sequence comes from Leptonychotes weddellii, assembly GCF_054177405.1. Taxonomy (NCBI): domain Eukaryota; kingdom Metazoa; phylum Chordata; class Mammalia; order Carnivora; family Phocidae; genus Leptonychotes; species Leptonychotes weddellii. The sequence continues at coordinate 626 of NW_027925910.1, forward strand.
GAAGAGTCCCATGTATGAGTAGTCGGGTGCCCCCAGGAGAGGCTGGTCTTGGGACATCATGGCTCCCTATCCACTTGCATCTGGGCAGCCGTCCGGTTGAAGGAGAGACAGGGAAGCCCTGGCATTGGGGTCTCTCTCTTTGACACCGGCATCAACCTTCTGATTCCCTCCTTCTTCCCCTGGTGCTCAGCTGTTCTGCTCTACCATTGTTACTGCTGTTCCCCATCTCTTGGCCGCAAACATTCATGGAGACATCACCCTAAATTGGATCATTTTACCTTCAGTTTTTACCCACTGATCTTGCTGACAACATCAGTGTTATCTACCCACCCATCCATTCACTCATCCGTCCATCCATTCATCCATCCATTCACTCATCCATCCATCCATTCATCCATCCATTCACTTATCCATCCATCCATCCATCCATCCATCCATTCACTCATCCATCCATCCATTCACCCATCCATTCACTCATCCATCCATCCATTCATCCATCCATTCACTCATCCATCCATTCATCCATCCATTCACTTATCCATCCATCCATCCATCCATCCATCCATCCATCCATCCATCCAGATAACAACTTCAGTGTTGTTAATGTTCCACGGGACAAAGCTATCAGAATGTGCGGATCCGAGGGGGGACCATTTGAATACCCCACACATCATGGCCTGCCCCTGACATCCACAGCCAGACCTTAGTTGCAGGGAGCCAAG
>NW_027925911.1:0-225 GCF_054177405.1 Leptonychotes weddellii
TTTTTTAATAAGCCTCAAGTTACCTCTAAATGAAGTCTGTGGTTATGCAATTTCCTCAGTTGATTCTGTCATGCCAGAATAGGTACGTAGGGTTGAGAGATCATACAGTTTGCTTAAGATGTTAGAAACCTGAAAACTTAAATGTAATATCCTGATTTTTAACACATTGAGTGTGTCAAATAAAATCTACCCTGGGGGGCTACATATAATTTGTAACCTCTCCTT
>NW_027925912.1:0-225 GCF_054177405.1 Leptonychotes weddellii
ATCTGCAATCCTTCTCTCCTATCAGCTTTTTTTTTTTTTTAAAGATTTTATTTATTTATTTGACAGAGAGAGTTAGCAAGAGCAGGAACACAAGCGGGGGAGTGGGAGAGGGAGAAGCAGGCTTCCTGCCGAGCAGGGAGTCCGATGCGGGGCTCGATCCCAGGACCCTGGGATCGTGACTGGAGCCGAAGGCAGACGCCTAACAACTGAGCCACCCAGGCGCCC
>NW_027925913.1:0-225 GCF_054177405.1 Leptonychotes weddellii
GACTGTGCTTCACAGACAAGATTTCCAAGGGTTTTCTTTCTCCTTTGAGGTCTTCTCTCCCTCAGCCTGCGGGCCATTATTGACTCGTGTCCGGCCTGCAGGGGCCTCTCAGAGAACAAACAGGAGCTGGTCTTCCGCTGGGGTGCAGCATTATTCGTGGGCGCTCCTGCCTGGCCTGGGGCAGACCTCCCCTGCGTGACGTCCCCCCACAGACCGCCCCCCCCC
>NW_027925914.1:0-225 GCF_054177405.1 Leptonychotes weddellii
GCGCCTGGGTGGCTCAGTTGGTTAAGCGACTGCCTTCGGCTCAGGTCATGATCCTGGAGTCCCGGGATCGAGTCCTGCATCGGGCTCCCCACTCAGCGGGGAGTCTGCTTCTCCCTCTGACCCTCCCCTCTCTCATGCTCTCTGTCTCTATCTCATTCTCTCTCTCAAATAAATAAATAAAATCTTTAAAAAAAAAAAAAAGGATGTGTTGACGGGGGGATTGTC
>NW_027925915.1:0-225 GCF_054177405.1 Leptonychotes weddellii
TGGGGTAGTAATTCTTATATCAGACAAATTAGATTTAAACCAAAGACTGTAATAAGAGATGAGTAGGAGACTATATCCTATTTAAAGTGTCTATCCAACAAGAAGATCTAACAATTATAAATATCTATGCCCCTAACATGGAAGCAGCCAATTATATAAGCCAATTAATAACACAAGCAAAGAAACACATCAACAACAATACAATAATAGTGGGGGACTTTAACA
>NW_027925916.1:0-225 GCF_054177405.1 Leptonychotes weddellii
TGTGTATGTCCCATTCTTACAGGTTGTTTTTTTTTTTTTTTTTTTTAAGATCTATGTATTTCTTAGAGCAAGCGGGGGTGGGGTGAGGGGCAGAAGATGAGAATCCTGAAAAAGACCCCCTGCTGAGCAGGGAGCCCAACACAGGGCTCGATCCCAGGACCCTGAGATCACGACCTGAGACAAAAATCAAGAGTTAGCCGCGTAACCGACTGAGCCACCCAGGCG
>NW_027925917.1:0-225 GCF_054177405.1 Leptonychotes weddellii
CCTCCGCTCACCACTCACCTCCGCTCACCACCACCGCTCACCGCCGCTCACCTCCGCCACAGCTCACCGCCGCTCTCCACCAGTGCTCAACGCCGCTCACCGCTGCTCACCTCTGCCAGTGCTCACCTCCACTCACCGCCACCGTTCACCGCCGCTCACCTCTGCCAGCGCTCACCGCCGCTCACCGCCGCCGCTCACCGCCGCTCACCTCCGCCAGTGCTCACC
>NW_027925918.1:0-225 GCF_054177405.1 Leptonychotes weddellii
GCCCCAGACCCTGGAAGTGTATTGCTGTTTCCCCACGCTCCTGGGCCCTGCTCCTACCCTCCCCAGCACTCAGAAGCCAGCCCGCATACCGCTGAGGAGCAGGTCAGGGTCCAGGGCAAAGAAGATCAGCTTTCACAGGTGTTGGGACCTTAAATTACACAAAACACGTTACACACAGATGCACACGCGTGCACACAAACGCACACCATCGCACGCAGCAACCAT
>NW_027925919.1:0-225 GCF_054177405.1 Leptonychotes weddellii
GGCCCTGCAGCACCACACGCACCCATGCACGGCCCACGCACCCCGGAGCACCCCAGGCTCCGACCGGAGCGCAAGCGTCTGCGCCCACCTGGGCAGCCCTCGCTCGCCCCCACCCACAGCAGAGCGAGAAGTGCTCCCTAATCTCTGGGGAGGCCAGAGAACCCAGCTCCGGTCGCTGAAGCTAGACCTTGTGCCAGGGTTTGTCTGCGGGGCCCCTGCTCACGG
>NW_027925920.1:0-225 GCF_054177405.1 Leptonychotes weddellii
TGCAGGTGCAACGGGAAAAGCTTCCCGAGTCTTCCGGACCACGGCTTTCAGCCAGGGAGCCTTCTGTGCCCAGCACAATCCCAGGCCTGTCGCTTGCCTTGATCACGTCCCTCTGCGACTGACCCCTCCAGATGGGCTCTGTTGAAAGCCCTTGCTTGCCTGGGCTGGCAGCCCTGTCCGCATCATCTCTGATAAATGGGTTAATTGGGGGAGGGGAAGCTCCGC
>NW_027925921.1:0-1347 GCF_054177405.1 Leptonychotes weddellii
ACAGAGCTGTTAAGTGACCAGCACTACTGTCTACAGTACTAGATTTCCTGACGTGCTATTTATAAAAAGTGCTTTTATTTTAGTCTTTTACTGGTGTTTAACATCCTTTGCAACTTCATTTTTGGAGTGCCTGTTGTAGGTAGGTCAGTGCTTGACATACTTTCTCATTCAAGCTTCATGACACATTTAGTTTGAGGATCAGAGAGGGGAAGCCACTTTTGCCTAAGGTCACACAGCTGTTAGGTGGCAAAGCCAGAGGTCAGCCTATCTGCAAACTTCAGGCGCTTTCCACCTCCCAACAGCCAGAAATTGGGGACATGGCTCCTTCCAGCAAGGCCTTCCAGGAGACCACGCTACTGAAGTTCTAGAAATATGCTATGAATAGACCAGTCCAGAAAGACCTTTCCTACCTGAATCAGATATGCTGCCACCATAGTGGCACTTCTGGAGCGCCCAGCCTTACAATGCACGTAGACAGACTGGCCCAGCGCCTGGTACTTGAGGGCGAACTGGACTCCTTTCTGGAGGTTAGCCAAGGTTGGGACTCCAGTCATGTCTACTGTGCTGAGGCGCAGCTGCTCGACTCCTACGTTCCTCCATTCCTGGAACCAGGTCCGCCAGCATAAAAAAGAGAATGAAAAAAGCCTCACGTGAGTAGTTTGAATACAGGCTCCCAAGAGACAGCAAAATAACAAGGAAGCTTAAGGTTTACTACAATGTGGATATACTTAAACAAGAAACTTCTTACAGAGATGTCTTTAAAATGGCTGACCTGCATGATGGGTCTTTCATCAAACAACAGCTGTGCCACTGAATTAGAATTACGTTCAAGATTTAAAATGTTCCTAAAGTACCCTTTGGGTGTTTCAATCTTTTTTTTTTTTTAAGATTTTATTTATTTATTTGACAGACAGAAAGAGAAAGAGCACAAGTAGGGAGAGCGGCAGGCAGAGGGCGAGGGAGAAGCAGACTCCCCACCAAGCAGGGAGCCTGATGTGGGGCTCGATCCCAGGACCCCGGGATCACGACCTGAGCCGAAGGCAGACACTTAACGACTGAGCCATCCAGGCGCCCCTCTGCCACTTTTTTTTTTTGAGAGCGTACATGGCAAAAAATAGAGTTACCATTTTTTTTTCTTTTAAAGATTTTATTTATTTATTTGAGAGAGAGAGAGAATGAGAGACAGCGAGCACGAGAGGGAAGAGGGCAGAGGGGGAAGCAGACTCCCCGCTGAGCAGGGAGCCCGATGCGGGACTTGATCCCGGGACTCCAGGATCATGACCTGAGCCGAAGGCAGTCGCTTAACCGACTGAGCCACCCAGGCGCCCTAGAGTTACCATTTTAAAA
>NW_027925922.1:0-225 GCF_054177405.1 Leptonychotes weddellii
TGTGTCCCATTATGCAGATCAACCCCAGATCTATAGAATGAGATCTCTGCTTCTAGAGGAACTAGTCCTGCAAGTGTGCTTCCTTGTGTTTTTTTTTTATTCTTATGTTAATCCCCATACATTACATCATCAGTTTTAGATGTAGTGTTCCATGATTCATTGTTTGTGCATAACACCCAGTGCTCCATGCAGAATGTGCGCGCCTCAATACCCATCACCAGGCTA
>NW_027925923.1:0-225 GCF_054177405.1 Leptonychotes weddellii
ATGGGGATTAACATAAGAATAAAAAAAAAAAAAAAAAAAGAATACTTGGTTATTATCTAACAGAGGGCAAAGAATTGCCTGGAAAACACAAGAAAAAAACTTAGGTTATAAGACATCCATTAATCTTACACTTAACATTCATCAGATTCTTCAAAAATAGTTCTTTTGTTCTAACCAAAATCCTTTCCCCTTCCCCAGAGAAAGGGAAGATTCCACACTCACTGA
>NW_027925924.1:0-225 GCF_054177405.1 Leptonychotes weddellii
AGGAGAGGATATCGATGACCTTTGATTTTTTTTTTTTAATAGCATTCTTGGACACCAAACTGCTTGGAGACAGCAACCTTTCTTCTGAATTAACTGTAAATAAATCAGAAACATATGTATTAAAATTCTAAAAATGACCCTGGTCATCCCTAATGGGGTGGGGAAATTTACTCATTAAATTCCAGCTATTTTCAATTTAGCAAGCACTGCACAAAGGGAATGTTA
>NW_027925925.1:0-225 GCF_054177405.1 Leptonychotes weddellii
CCTTATTTGACACTCTGACATCTGGAGCCTTGCTGACCCCAGAGAGGCTGTCCCTCCCACGGTGAGCCAGGTCCTAGAGACAGCAAACAGCTCACTGGGAGTGTGCCTTTCCCATGCAAGCCAACCCCCTCTGTGGGGCTCTCCCACTCTGGGCCACTAGCCCCCTGCCCTCATCGCCCCAGAGCAGGGACCAGACAGCCCCCCATCCTCATCACCCCCCGAGCA
>NW_027925926.1:0-225 GCF_054177405.1 Leptonychotes weddellii
GGGCTGGACTTAGTGACTCACTTCTTTTTTTTTTTTTTTTCCGTTCACATCTTACCTGAGCAGGTGCATTTATTACAATGAGTAAACCAATATTGATACACTCTTATTAACTAAAGCCCTTAGTTTATTCAGTTTTCCTTAGTTTCTCCCGAATGTCCTTTTTCTGTTCCAGGATCCTGTCCTGGACACCACATTCTGCATCTCCTTAGGCTCCATTCGGCTTGG
>NW_027925927.1:0-225 GCF_054177405.1 Leptonychotes weddellii
ATAAATAAATTTGTTGGATGGGGCAGGTAAGACAAAGGGAGGAGTCAAAAATAGTACCCAGATTTCTTACTTCAACAACTGATGGATGATGGTACCATTTACTGAGATAGGAAGCAATAAACAAAGAACAGACTTGGGAATAAGAGAATTCATTGTTGAATTTAGAGACTTTGGCAGGACATTACAGGTAAAGATGTTCAGTGTGGTTTCCAGATTGAAAATTTT
>NW_027925928.1:0-225 GCF_054177405.1 Leptonychotes weddellii
GGCTCAGGTCATGATCCTGGAGTCCTGGGATCAAGTCCCGCATCGGGCTCCCTGCTCGGCAGGGAGTCTGCTTCTCCCTCTGACCCTCCTCCCTCTCATGCTCTCTGTCTCTCATTCTCTCTGTCTCAAATAAATAAATAAAATCTTTAAAAAAAAAAAAACAGTTATAGAGATTTAAAGGCTTGTTTTTTTTTTTTTTTAAAGGCTTGTTTTCATTAAAATTGC
>NW_027925929.1:0-225 GCF_054177405.1 Leptonychotes weddellii
TAAAGTTTTGTCAATTTTATTAATCTTTTCGAAGAACCAACTCTTAGTTTTGTTCATTTTTTCTGTTGTTTTTCCGTCCTCTATTTCATTTTTTATGCTCTAATCTTTGCTCATGTAGAGGTGTTCAAATGTAGTAGTCCCACCACAACCAATTAATCAGAATCCCTGGGCCCAGGCAGCAGCTTTTGTAAAAACACCTCCTCAGGTGATTCCAATGTACAGCTA
>NW_027925930.1:0-225 GCF_054177405.1 Leptonychotes weddellii
ATATCACTGCCGTGGAACGAGAGACGATACCTGTCAATGAGAAAAGACCGTATTACCACTTACCTGGAATGGGGCACAGCGCAAGCGCCCTGCGATTTTTTATATTTTTAGGCCAAACGCCAACTGAAAATGTAACTTGCCCAGCACAGTTTAAAATAGGTTCTAAAACACAGATGCCTGACAGTGAAAATGTATACCCGCCATGATTGAAGCTTGGCACGGATT
>NW_027925931.1:0-225 GCF_054177405.1 Leptonychotes weddellii
GGTGGTGGGTATTGAGGAGGGCACGTTCTGCATGGAGCACTGGGTGTTATGCACAAACAATGAATCATGGAACACTTCATCTAAAACTAATGATGTAATGCATGGGGATTAACATAAGAATAAAAAAAAATAAAAAATAAATAAATAAAATCTTTAAAAAAATAAATAAAACAAAAAAAAGAAAAACTCCATCTAAGAGAGATCCTCTGTTAGGCGAGAAAACAA
>NW_027925932.1:0-1347 GCF_054177405.1 Leptonychotes weddellii
CAAGCTCTGTCTGCTCCCCTGAGCCCCCGGGGCAGCTCCCCTTCCTCTCCTGCTCTCCACCTTCCCCTGCTCACCTGCAGAAGCTCTGCCTGTTTTCCTGAGCCCCCGGGGCAGCCCCCTACTCCTCCTGCTCTCCCACCTGCCCCTGCCCACCTGCAGAAGCTCTGCCTGCTCCCTGAGCCCCTGGGGCAGCCCCCTACCCCTCCTGCTCTCCCACCTGCCCCTGCTCACCTGTACAAGCTCTGCCTGCTCCCTGAATCCCTGGGGCAGCCCCCTACTCGTCCTGCTCTCCACCTGCTCCTGCTCACCTGCACAAGCTCTGCCTGCTCCCCTGAGCCCCTGGGGCAGCCTCCTTCCCCTCCTGCTATCCACTTGCTCCTGCTCACCTGCAGATCTCTGCCTGCTCCCCTGAGCCCCTGGTGCAGCCTCCCTCCCCTTCTTCTCTCCCACCTGCCCCTGCTTACCTGCACAAGCTCTGCCTGCTCCCCTGAGCCCCTGGGCAACCACCTTCCCCTCCTGCTCTCCCACCTGCCCCTGCTCACCTGCACCAGCTCTGCCTGCTCCCCTGAGCTCCTGGGGCAGCCCCCTACCCCTCCTGCTCTCCCACCTGCCCCTGCTCACCTGCACCAGCTCTGCCTGCTCCCCTGAGCCCCTGGGGCAGCCCCCTACCCCTCCTGCTCTCCCACCTGCCCCTACTCACCTGCTCAAGCTCTGTCTGCTCCCCTGAGCTCCTGGGGCAGCCCCCCTCCCCTTCTGCTCTCCCACCTGCCCCTGCTCACCTGCACCAGCCTGCCTGTTCCCCTGAGCCCTTGGGGCAGCCCCCTTCCGCTCCTGCTCTCTACCTTCCCCTGCTCACCTGCACAAGCTCTGCCTGCTCCCCTGAGCCCCTGGGGCAGCTCCCCTTCCTCTCCTGCTCTCAACCTGCCCCTGCTCACATGCTCAAGCTCTGTCTGCTCCCTGAGCCCCTGGGGCAGCCCCCCTCCCCTCCTGCCCTCCCACCTGCCCATGTTCACCTGCTCAATCTCCTCTTGCTCCCCTAGCCCCTGGGCAGACCCCTACCCCTGCTGCCCTCCCTCCTGCCCCTGGTCACCTGCACAAGCTCTGCCTGCTCCCCTGTTACCCTGGGGCAGCCCCCTGGTTGTGTTGCCCTCCAGATACCTTCTCAGTCACAGCTGCTCTGCCCTGGTCCTTGGAGCTCATGGATCACAGCAGCCTCCTGCCCCTCTTGCCCTATGATCCTTCTCCCACAGGTCCCTGAGTTCAGCCCCAGACTTCTGTGTGTCCCAAGGCTGCCCCTGCCTCTGCTGCCCGTCCCAGATCCTTTAGCCCAGGTTTGGCCTCTGACCC
>NW_027925933.1:0-225 GCF_054177405.1 Leptonychotes weddellii
CCAGGCCAGCCCGGGAGCTGCAGCCGTGTGCCAGGGCCTGTGTTTATCTGGGGAAGAAGGCCCTGCGTCCGGGCCTGCCACGCCTGACCCAACGTTCCTGCAGTCAGCGAGCCCGGAGTCAGCAGCTGGGGCCTGGCCGGTGGCCCCAAGCCCGGTGGAGAAGCCACCGGGCTGGCCTCACCAGCTGGGCCTTTGTGTCCGGCTCTGGAGACACCCTTCCCGGCC
>NW_027925934.1:0-225 GCF_054177405.1 Leptonychotes weddellii
ACTCAAATCAGTCCAAACTTTGCCACTGGGAGCTCATTCAGTTGGCTCCTTTATGCCTTTGACATATCCCCATCTGTTTGGTTTTAAACAGTTTCTTACATTCTGGCATTACAAGATGCTTCAACGGTATCTTGTATATTTTCTGCCCCAAGTCCCAGAATCAGCTGTTTCTCCAAGGGGACATAGTTTTTTTTTTTTTAATTGGAGAATGATATTAGAAACCAA
>NW_027925935.1:0-225 GCF_054177405.1 Leptonychotes weddellii
CTCAGCCACCTACCTGTGTGCGGTGGAGGCACAGTGCTCCCTGGTGATCTGCAGCCTGCACCCAAACTGCAGCTGGGCCTGCACCCCAGCCCTCCCTGGGGCGGGCATTTGCCCCCAAAGCAGCCTTTGCACGTTTTCAGATCTATGTTACAGGACTGTTTTCCCCTCTTAAAATTAGACCCATCAGGGCTTTTTTCATCTTACTTGCTTTTCTTGCCCCTTTTC
>NW_027925936.1:0-225 GCF_054177405.1 Leptonychotes weddellii
AGTACAAGTAGTTGAATAGGTTAGCGTTCATACATTTTCTAGAAATATATAATGTTCATGGTATATAAATTTTTTAGAACACAGAAAACCATTTCCCAATCCATTTTTCAAAATCAGTATAACCCTGATATCAAAAGTTAGTAAAGAGATCACACATACACAACTACAAACTAGACTCAAATATAAACAGGTGAATAAACACAAAGTCATATAAGGGCACATGAA
>NW_027925937.1:0-225 GCF_054177405.1 Leptonychotes weddellii
GCTTTGTAATAAGAGAAACAGCCCTTTTACTTAGTCAAGGCGGTATTTAGCAGACGCGTCAGCAAAAGGTAAAGAACAGGAAAACGCTGAGCTCCTAAAGTCCCTTTCTCTCCTATGTCCAGATGTGACAACTATTTCCATCGTCAAGCACAGCGGCCATTCCTACATACCTGCTGATGCACGTGTCTCAAAAAAACTGATGTTGTGGGCATGTAGGAATTGCTT
>NW_027925938.1:0-225 GCF_054177405.1 Leptonychotes weddellii
CAGACGTGAGTTTCTGGGGTGCTGCCGGGAGCAGCGCGGCGCCCCCTTCCCTCGGCCTGCGTGCCCCTGCTTCGACACTCTGCACCTGTCCCGTGCGCTCTGTGAAGTCCGGCTGGGACCCACGGGTTTGCAGGGACTGCTCGCTTTCCGAGTTCCTGGAACCCAGAGTGTTTTCACTGTTCCTGAGCCTTGCTGGCTTGGAGGCTTGTACCGCTAATGGTGCCA
>NW_027925939.1:0-225 GCF_054177405.1 Leptonychotes weddellii
TGTTAAGTAAATAAATAAAATCTTAAAAAAAAAAAAATCCTTTAGTATTTCCTTCAGAGTGAGTTCATTGGTGACAAATTCAGTTTTGGTTTGCCTGAAATTGCCTTTATTTCATCTTTATTTCAGAAAGATACCTTGTAATTAAAAGCAGGCATTTTCAGTTTTTAAAAAATGTAGGTTTAAGTAGAGTAATATCTTCAGGAGTTAAGACTTAAGTCTTCACTT
>NW_027925940.1:0-225 GCF_054177405.1 Leptonychotes weddellii
CACAGGCATGCTCATCAATCCCAATTCTGTGAGGGTGCTGGACAGGAAGGCTCTGGGGACCGAGCGCTCTGGCGCCACCTAGTGTGCACACACCATCACTGCCCCTCCAGCTCCAGCTGGAACAGACACAGGAGGCGGTTTAACACCCTCATTTTCACTGGGGACCGAGCGCTCTGGCGCCACCTAGTGTGCACACACCATCACTGCCTGTCTGGCTCCAGCTGG
>NW_027925941.1:0-225 GCF_054177405.1 Leptonychotes weddellii
GGTTCTGCCCAGAGCATAAGTGACCGGCGGCCCCACTCCGTCTTGCAGTGGAGCGTGACCGCACCCTGGGCCACCAGGAGCCCCACTGGAAGGAGTTCCGCTTCGACCTGACCCAGATCCCAGAGGGCGAGGCAGTCACGGCCGCCGAGTTCCGGATTTACAAGCTGGCCAGCGCCCACCTGCTCAACAGGACCCTGCACGTCAGCATGTTCCAGGTGGTCAGGG
>NW_027925942.1:0-225 GCF_054177405.1 Leptonychotes weddellii
GCCCCAAGAAAGCCAGCCAGACGCTCGGCCTTCCGTGGGACGCCTCCAGCACGGTGACCCCGACGGGCCCCCTGCGAGGACTCACAGGCCCCGGGGAGAGAAGCCCCGGCTCCTCGGTGTTCTGCCCGCTCCTGTGCCAACCACGCCTCCCACCACGCCGCTGGACTCGCCCACGCCGTCCTCCCGCCCGAGGTGCTCCGCTCCTTCCCTTCCAGGGATCCCTGC
>NW_027925943.1:0-1346 GCF_054177405.1 Leptonychotes weddellii
AAAGATTTTATTTATTTGACAGAGACACAGCGAGAGAGGGAACACGAGCAGGGGGAGTGGCAGAGGGAGAAGCAGGCTTCCCGTGGAGCAGGGAGCCCGATGTGGGGCTCAATCCCAGGACCCTGGGATCATGACCTGAGCGGAAGGCAGACGCTTAACGACTGAGCCACCCAGGTGCCCCGAGAGTTATTATTTAATGGTGACAGTTTCTGTTTCAGGGTGATGAAAGAGTTTGGGAAATAGGTAGTAGTAAAGGGTTGCTGTCTTAATCATCTGGGGCTGCTGTAACAAGATATCATAGAATGGGCAGCCTCAAGAACAGAGGTTTATTTCTTCCAGTTCTGGAGGCTGGGAATTCCAAGATCAAGGTTTTGGCAGATTTGGTTCCTGATGAGAATTCTCTTCCTGGCTTGTGGACAGCTACCTTCTTGCTGTGTGCTCAACATGCCTTTCTTCCATGCATGCACATGGAGACAGAGATCTCCCTTCTATTATAAGGGTGTTAATCTCATCACGAGGGCCCAGCTTCAAGACTTAATCTAATTCTAATTACCTTACACCCCAAATACCATCATGTTGCTGATTACGATTTCAACCTATGAATCTGGAGGGAACACAAACATTCAGTCCATAACAGTTACACAACATTGTGAATGAATTCAATGCCACTGAGTTGTACAACTAAAATGGGTTAAATGGGAAAGTGCCAATGAAGTGTGCAAAATAAACATTCTTTAAAAAAGAAAAAATGGGGTAAATGGCAAGTTTTGTATTTATGTTACCACAACAAAATTTTTTTTTTAAAGATTTTATTTATTTATTTGAGAGAGAGGGAGTGAGAGAGAGAATGAGCAGGGAGAGCAGCAGAGGGAGAAGGAGACCACTCGCGGAGCAGGGAGCCCGAGGCGGGACTCCATCCCAGGACCCTGGGATCATGACCTGAGCCGTAGGCAGCCGCTTAATCAACTGAGCCACCCACACGCCCCTCAACAAAATATTTTAAAAAGTACCTTTATTCTAATTTAGTGGAGTTTGGAATTGAACTAAATTAGAGGCCTGTGTTTGTTATTTTTCCCTCTCTTTGGCATTATTCTTTTTCCTGTCAAAATAAACTTACAGAAAAGTTTGTAGTATAGCAGAAAAATGTTCCCCCCTGGGGAGCCTGGGTGGCTCAGTCGGTTGGGCGTCTGCCTTCGGCTCAGGGTGTGATCCCAGGGTCCTGGGATTGAGTCCCGCATCAGGCCCCCTGCTCAGCGGGGGTCTGCTTCTCCTTCTGCCTCTGCCTGCTTGTGCCTCTCCCTCTCTCTGTCAAATAAATAAATAAAATCTTAAAAAAAAAAGAAAAA
>NW_027925944.1:0-225 GCF_054177405.1 Leptonychotes weddellii
GAAAGTGGGATAAAGATATGAACAGGAAGATCATAGGAAAAGAAATGCAAATGGCTCTTCACCATATAAAAGATGCTCAGTCGCACCCAGAACAAGAGAAATGCAGATTAAAACCACATAGAGAGATAACCAGTATTGACCACAGACTCAGGTGCTTTCATTCACTGCTGCTGAGAACTCAGTGTGGTACAAGCTCTACAGAGGGGAATTTGACAGTAGTTAGCA
>NW_027925945.1:0-225 GCF_054177405.1 Leptonychotes weddellii
ATAGATAGATAGATGATAGATAGATAGATAGATAGATAGATAGATAGATAGATAGATGACAGATAGATGACCATACTATAGTTGTACCTAGCAATCTCTTGGTCATAGATATATTGAACTTATAAACACATATAACTTTTTAAAGTTCTCCCAAATGCTATTCCTAAGCCAAGTGTTTCATATCCTGGATTTGCAGAATGAGTTTTTCAGACCCAAAAGAAGAAC
>NW_027925946.1:0-225 GCF_054177405.1 Leptonychotes weddellii
TAGTTGCTGTAGCTAATAACACAGACTTTACTGGATTTGAAAATCCATAAGAATAAGAAGAGATATGAACAAATGCACAATCACAATGGGAAATATCCATGCATCTCTCAGTAATTAAGAGATCAAGTAAAACATAAATAATATATAGACTTGAAAAACATAATAAATGACCAAATGTACATATATAAAGTAATGCAGCCCATAATAGAAGACTATGTTATTTTC
>NW_027925947.1:0-225 GCF_054177405.1 Leptonychotes weddellii
ATGGATGCAAAAATTCTCACCAAAATACTAGCCAATAGGATCCAACAGTACATTAAAAGGATTATTCACCACGACCAAGTGGGATTTATCCCTGGGCTGCAAGGTTGGTTCAACATCCGCAAATCAATCAATGTGATACAATACATTAACAAAAGAAAGAACAAGAACCATATGATCCTCTCAATAGATGCAGAAAAAGCATTTGACAAAGTACAGCATCCTTTC
>NW_027925948.1:0-225 GCF_054177405.1 Leptonychotes weddellii
ATTAAAAAAAAAATCCAAAAAAATTGATAAATAAATAAATAAATAAATAAATAAATAAAAACATGTATCAGGGGCATCTGGGTGGCTCAGTCAGTTAAGCATCTGCCTTCAGCTCAGGTCATGATCTCAGGGTCTTGGGATCAAGTCCCACATCATGCTCCCTGCTCAGAGAAGTGTCTGCTTCTCCTTCTCCCTCTCCCTTTGCTCCTACCCCACTTCCCTGCT
>NW_027925949.1:0-225 GCF_054177405.1 Leptonychotes weddellii
CTCTCCTGGGGACACCATCACACACCCCCCCCCCCAGAACTAATGTTTAACTAGACATCGGGGGTCCCACAGCCTGGCAAGCCGACACACAAAACCAACCTGTAACTGCGTCCCAGGTGCAATGCTTAGCAGTCGCGCCATCACAGTGACCGGGTTTATTTTCTCCACAGTGAGGTCAACAAGGATTCTCTGGAGAAAACCCTTCCACAGCTGAAATGCCATTTC
>NW_027925950.1:0-225 GCF_054177405.1 Leptonychotes weddellii
CAGAGGTCCTTTGTTGGATGAATGCAAACATTTACAACTTTATTAGCTAATTGGATGATGAGTGTGGAGAGCAACTCTGAAAAATTGTCGCTTTGAAGAAAACAGAAGAAACACACCATATTGTCAGCACTGGGCAATGCCTTACAGATGGCTTAATCTGACCCTCTACTTTTCATATGAGAGGACTGGGGTCCAGAGAAGTCACAGCAATTCAGATTGAGTAAT
>NW_027925951.1:0-225 GCF_054177405.1 Leptonychotes weddellii
GTATTGAGGAGGGCACATTCTGCATAGAGCACTGGGTGTTATGCACAAACAATGAATCATGGAACACTTCATCTAAAACTAATGATGTAATGTATGGGGATTAAGAGAATAAAAAAAAAAAAAGAAAGAAAAACATTAACCCCAATCCTTCTCAAACTCTTCCAAAAACTGAAGCAGAAGGAAAACTTCTGGACTCATGGTGTAAGGGCAGAATTGCCCTATTAC
>NW_027925952.1:0-225 GCF_054177405.1 Leptonychotes weddellii
TCGCCGGGTGGTGGGTATTGAGGAGCGCACATTCTGCATGGAGCACTGGGTGTTATGCACAAACAATGAATCATGGAACACTTCATCTAAAACTAATGATGTAATGTAGGGGATTAACATAAGAATAAAAAAAAAAGAATTTAAGAATTTAAAATAGCTAGTAATAATAAAACCTAACATTATTCTTATTGTTCCCCTTTTAGAGATAAGAAAGCTCAGAGAGGT
>NW_027925953.1:0-225 GCF_054177405.1 Leptonychotes weddellii
TTTAAATTTTCTCAGGACTTTTGGCAAGTTTGCACAGAGAAGTGTGTTTTCTAAAAATTCAAGTACTGTGGGATTCTAGAGGTTATCTTCCTCCAGGTGTGATTAAAGACGAATTAGTGGGTAAACAAGACTATGTGAGGGAAGTTTAGACCAAGAGAATAGTTTCTGCATGAGTTGATAAATGATCTGAAAGGGGGACAATTCATTGAATTTTCGGCTTTATGG
>NW_027925954.1:0-1346 GCF_054177405.1 Leptonychotes weddellii
AGCTTGCGGATCAGCAGCTCGGTGGACTTCTGGTAGCGCCGGATCTCGCGCAGGGCCACCGTGCCGGGCCGGTAGCGGTGCGGCTTCTTGACGCCGCCGGTGGCCGGCGCGCTCTTGCGGGCCGCCTTGGTGGCCAGCTGCTTGCGCGGGGCCTTGCCGCCGGTCGACTTGCGGGCCGTCTGCTTCGTGCGAGCCATCTGGCGAAACTAAAGACACACCAAGCACCTGGCGGGTAAAGGAGAGGATTCCTTTATATACAGTAAGAAGCCTTCTGATTGGCCTTGTAATTTTTCAAAAGAACCGCGCGATAAAACCATTGGTCGAACGGTAACCACATTGCTTAGTTACTGGAGGATCTGATTGGAGGAATCATTCCACCTCTCTCCCTTTCTCAGTATGAAATAATTAATATTCAAAGATTCTTTAACGCTCTCACTCAGTTTAGGTGACCAGCCATTTAAGAAGCATGTTAAATGTAATTTGTGTGGCTCTGTAAATCTAAGTGGGACCTGAAATCCCCCAAATTCTTTACAGGCTCAAAGGTTATCAATCCTGCTGGTCTGCACATTTTATTGAGTACAATTTTACCTTGTTACCTTCGCCTCTAGATAGTTGGGTTAGTTATTTTGAAGTAAATCTCGGGTCGCCTGGACAGCCACTTCCTAGGTCTGGTCATTATAGCTCCCCTAATACCGAATTTTCTCGTATGAAACTACATGGCGGCGTCCCTGGGGGATTTGGAAGAGCACACGTAAAGCACCGGCTCTGGTAACGCTAGATACAACACTGGGCCGCAACAAATGATCGCTGACTTTTCTTGGGTAGAATGGCTTTTCCTTAAACTGAAAATTTGAAAAGCACGTGGGGCATTATTTTTGGCCAAAAGCAGATTTTCTTCCTGCTTGTACATTTCAGTCCCTTTACCTTCTTGTAGCTTAGTTACGTCTGGTATGCACTAAGTTCAGAGTACACGGCCGGTTTCCTTGGATCTCAATGTTTTAACCTAATGTTTTACAAATGTATTCAGGATGGATCCTACCAAGGTAGCATAAACTCGTTACCAGCCTTTCTTGTGAAAATATGGATGGCTCTGAAAAGAGCCTTTAACTTGCTGTAGTTAAGTGGAAGATACGTGCTGTCTGTGCTAGACCTTACTTGCCCTTGGCCTTGTGGTGGCTCTCGGTCTTCTTGGGCAGCAGCACGGCCTGGATGTTGGGCAGGACGCCGCCCTGCGCGATGGTGACGCGGCCCAGCAGCTTGTTGAGCTCCTCGTCGTTGCGGATGGCCAGCTGCAGGTGGCGCGGGATGATGCGCGTCTTCTTGTTGTCGCGCGCCGCGTTGCCCGC
>NW_027925955.1:0-225 GCF_054177405.1 Leptonychotes weddellii
AAATGCTTCCCAATAGGATCATGTGTGAGTTTCAAGAAAGGATCATATCCGGTGCCCCCCAGCCCAGATTCTGTCAAGCCGTGTGGGTGGGAACAACAGTGTTGTTTTAATTAAATGCTCCAGGTGATTCTAGGTGCAGCCAGGGTTAATTGGAGGGCTTCCCATGAATAGAAGACATCTGAGTGTAGGCTTTGGCTCAAGGAGGAGTAACATGGTCTCCTGTAC
>NW_027925956.1:0-225 GCF_054177405.1 Leptonychotes weddellii
TTTGCCCATACTCCACAGTCTTTAGGGACTGCTAACAAATAAGCCTAAAAGATGTAAAGGATATTAAAATGTACATTAAGGACCAGAATGAGTCTCTTTCAGACTTTTTTGTAGCAGAAACAGATGAATCTAAACCTCTTTGGAAGAAGCAACAAGGGAAAAACAGAAAAACCAATTTATAATGTAGCTTTAGTAGCACGTTAGAGCTATGTGTTATTTTTCAAA
>NW_027925957.1:0-225 GCF_054177405.1 Leptonychotes weddellii
AGAAAACAAATGGAAAAAGGACAGATTGCAATGCTACCTGAAAAGTAAGTAACTTAAATTGACATGGATTACACCCTCCATTAAGAGGCAGAGCTTGGCAGTGGGGATAAAAATCTGCGGTCTCTGTGCTCTCTACAAGAGTCAGCCTTTACATCCAGGACAAAAGAGGTGGAGGGTTAAATGACGGTTAAATGACGGGAAAATAGGCACCAAGCAGATATTAAT
>NW_027925958.1:0-225 GCF_054177405.1 Leptonychotes weddellii
CTGGAGTGGTGGGGGGTGGGAGGGATGGGGTGGCTGGGTGATAGACATGGGAGGTTATGTGCTATGGTGAGTGCTGTGAATTGTGTAAGACTGTTGAATCACAGACCTGTACCTCTGAAACAAATAATACATTGTATGTTTAAAAAAAAAGAAAATAGTAGGAAGGGAAAAATGAAGTGGGGGGAACGGAGGGGGAGATGAACCATGAGAGACTATGGACTCTGA
>NW_027925959.1:0-225 GCF_054177405.1 Leptonychotes weddellii
AAAATAGAAAAGTGTTAAAAAAAAAAAACCGAGCCCTCTGAAGGCAGCCAACCCTAATTTCACTATTCCCTCCCACATGATGAGCCCAACAGAAGCTAGTTTTACCCACATTCCAGCATTGTGGAATGGCTTCTCAAAGCCTTCCCAGGAAATGACCACTGTATTTATCTTCCGCCTAGCCTATGGGTTTCCCAAGTAACTGGTGATAGTGAGTGCTGAGGAAGC
>NW_027925960.1:0-225 GCF_054177405.1 Leptonychotes weddellii
TTTCCCTTCCTACTATCTTCTTCTTCTTTTTTTTTTTTTTAACATATAATGTATTATTTGTTTCAGAGGTACAGGTCTGTGATTCAACAGTCTTGCACAATACACAGCACTCACCATAGCCCATACCCTCCCCAATGTCTATCACCCAGCTGCTCCATCCCTCCCACCCCCCAACACTCCAGGACCCTTAGTTTGTTTCGTGAGAATAAGAATTCATCATATCAG
>NW_027925961.1:0-225 GCF_054177405.1 Leptonychotes weddellii
TTGAACTTGGCTTCTCCCGTCACTCCCTCAAGGTACCTCTTAGTCATCGGCCAAATCCAGTGCTGTTTTTCTCGGTCCTCATCTTTCCATCTCAGTAGCATCTGCCACTTTTAATTTCACTCCCTTGTGGAACTTCTCTTCCTCTTGGGTCTTCTTCCTTTTAATCATAAAAGTGTACTGCTCTCATCCTTCACTTTTTCTCTATTTCTGGGGCATTTCATCCTC
>NW_027925962.1:0-225 GCF_054177405.1 Leptonychotes weddellii
TGGCGGGCGCCTGGGTGGCTCAGTCGTTAAGCGTCTGCCTTCGGCTCAGGTCATGATCCCAGGGTCCTGGGATCGAGTCCCACATCGGGCTCCCTGCTCAGCGGGAAGCCTGCTTCTCCCTCTCCCACTCCCCCTGCTTGTGTTCCTGTTCTCGCTGTCTCTCTCTGTCATATAAATAAATAAAATCTTAAAAAAAAAATATTTTAAAAAAGAAATATGAGTTGG
>NW_027925963.1:0-225 GCF_054177405.1 Leptonychotes weddellii
CCCACGCCCGCACTGGGGGTACCCACTTCCTGAATCTGATGGACCGTCCAGGTGGGGTGAGGGGGCTTTGAGAAGTGCAGACCCCCAGGCTCCAGCCCAGGTCCCCTGAACCAGACTTGCCAGGGGGGAGGGCTGGGAACCCACAACAATGGGGCATGCTGATCGGAGGCCAGGTCAGCCCGTCGCACCGAGTCGAGCGAGGAAAGTTCCAGGCAGCTGCCCGTG
>NW_027925964.1:0-225 GCF_054177405.1 Leptonychotes weddellii
GAGTCATGTGGACACCACCCAAACTACAGTCCCCTGGGATGGGTGTCCTGTTTGTTTCTCCCATATCACCCCACCGGCCTAGGAGAGGGCTCTGCATACAGTAGGTATTAATATTAAATAAAAGCTGCACATTTTGTTGGATATTAATAGTTCTATACCAGCTTTATTTTGGTTAATATTTTCTTTGTGTATCTTTTTAAAAACCTTTTCCTTGGGCGCCTGGGT
>NW_027925965.1:0-12706 GCF_054177405.1 Leptonychotes weddellii
GCTTGATCCCAGGACTCTGGGATCATGACCTGAGCTGAAGGCAGACACTTAATGACTGAGCCACCCAGGCGCCCCCTCACTTTATCTTCTGAAAAATTTTCCTTATTTATTTATTTTTAAATATTTATTTATTTTAACAGAGAGAGAGAGAGAGACAGAGAGGGAACACAAGCAGGGGGAGTGGGAGAGGGAGAAGCAGGCTTCCCACTAAGCAGGGAGCCCAATGTGGGACTCGATCCCAGGACCCTGGGATCATGATCCGAGTCAAAGGCAGACGCTTAACGACTGAGCCACCCTGGCGCCCCGAAAATTTTTCCTTATTAAGATGTTTTTATGTTTAGGTGCCACAGCTTAACAGGACTTTTTTCTTTTTCTATCTATCTATCTATCTATCTATCTATCTATCAACAGGACTTTTTTTTTCTATCCATTTATCTATCTATTTATGTATGTATTTATTTATGTATTTATTTATTTAACAGAGAGAGAGAGAGCACAAGTAGGCAGAGCGGCAGACAGAGGGAGAGGGAGAAGCAGGTTCTCCGTCGAGCAGGGAGCCCGATGCGGGGCTGGATCCCAGGACGCTGGGATCATGACCTGAGCTGAAGGCAGCCGCTTAACCGACTGAGCCACCCAGGCGCCCCAGGACTTTTTTTCTTTTTAACACAGGACATTTTAAACTTTCTTTAGCGCCCAACATATATTTTCTTGAGCTGATTTCCACTATTTTTTAGGTTATGCTATGTTACAGGCATTGTTTATTGGGTTGTTGGTGACAAGGCATATATTTATATGAATGCTCTTACCCTTTTCCCTGGGTTGTGAACTTCCTATTTAATGATGATTTCCAACTCCAGTAGTGATCTAGTTAGGCACAGTTTGCTCTTTCAACATTTTCTTCAGTCTTGGGGAACATCTCCATGCTTGACATTGGACATGGTCTACCCTTGGAATACTTTAGCTCCGTAAAAACGTTCCTACTGAAGGGGTTCTTCTAACATTTTTTCCTGGTATCTTAATGAATTTTAGTAAATTACTGAGTTTAAAACTGCTCAGTTGAATGAGAATTTTTTAGGGAACTGTATTCTCAAATACAGTTTGTTTTATTATCTGTTAAGTGAGTTTGTTGATTGATGGGAACGAGTGGTTACAACGAAAGAATTGGAAGTCTTTTCTTTTTTCAAAGATTTTATTTATTTATTTGACAGAGAGAGAGAGAGAGATCACAAGTACCCAGGCAGGCAGGCAGAGGGAGAGGGAGAAGCAGGCTCCCTGCTGAGCACGGAGCCCAGTGCCGGGCTTGATCCCAGGACGCTGGGATCATGCCCTGAGCCAAAGGCAGATGCTTAACTGACTGAGCCACCCACGCACCAAGAATTGGAAGTCTTAAACGTTAATTTTAAAGAACACATTATAGCTAACAATTTCAAGAGTAAATATTTTTTTTAATTTGTCCTTGACTCTTTTACTCTGAAACTCATCTTCCTGAAAGCAGTGGTGGTGTGTGCTTGCTTGGTATTGCATGATTGTATGTTGTTTGTAGATTTTGACATGCACTGTGGAATAGTATTATAGCTTGACTCATCTTTCTTGCTATTTGTCAGTTAAATTTTCTCCTATAATTGCCATGAATCTGCTTCATTGGATGATTTGCTTTTAGGCAATATTTGGCCTTCCTTTACCATTGTAAAATTTGGACAGTCTGTGATGGGTTGATTTTCTTTAAAGATTATAAAAATGGATTTTTTTTTTTGAAATGTGCAGTGTCTGTAAAGGCTGTGGTTCCAAAGTGTGGTTCCCTTAACAGCAGCACCAGCATCACCAGGAAACTTGCTGGAAATGCAAGTTCTCATGTTCCACCTCAGATGATTGGATACAGCCTAAAGTTTGAGAACCAAAGTTGTACAGTTGACCCTTGAACAATGTGGGGGTTAGGGGTGCCAACCTCCCTGCGCTGTCGAAAATCTGTGTATAACTTTTGACTCCCCCCAAACTTAACTGCTAATAGCCTACTGTTGACTAGAAGCCTTACCAATAATATAAACAGTTAACACATAATTTTATGTTATATGTTACATACTATATTCTTACAATAAGGAAAGCTAGAGGAAAGAAAATGTTATTGAGAAAATTCTAAGGAAGAGGAAATACACTTGCAGCGTGTGTTTATTAAAAAAAAAAAAAAAAATCTGCATGTAATTGGACCAGTGCAGTTCAAACCCATGTTGTTCAGGGGTCAACTGTATTATTAAATAAATACATCTCAGAAATAGTTGTATTTCCCCCCCTTCTCCTGTACTGTATCTTGGAGATCATTCCTCATCATTGTTAGTTTCTTCATTTTTTAAACTGCTGCATAGTGTTCCATTAGATGTATCACATTCAGCCCGTCCGTCCTGTATTTATTGGCATCTTGGGTCTGGGGTGTCAGGTGTTTAGAAACATGTGGTGCCAGCTGTGAAGGGGCTTTGTATGATCTGGCAGTGAACTTCTACTTCACCCTGTAGATGGGGTAGTGAGTGGCAGGGTTAAAGCCGAGCCACGTATTTATTTATTTTTTTTAATTTTTAAGTAATTTCTAAACCCAACGTGGGTCTCAAACCCACAACCCTGAGATCAAGAGTTGCATGCTCCACAGACTGAGCCAGCCAGATGCCCCCGTGCCACTTTTTTTTTTTTTTTTTAAGAAAGAGAGAGGGGCGCCTGGGTGGCTCAGTCGTTAGGTGTCTGCCTTTGGCTCGGGTCGTGGTCCCGGGGTGCTGGGATCGAGCCCCGCGTCTGGCTCCCTGCTCCGCGGGAGGCCTCTTCTCCCTCTCCCACTCCCCCTGCTTGTGTTCCCTCTCTCACTGTCTCTCTCTGTCAAAAAATAAATAAAATCTTTAAAAAAAAAAAAATAGAGTACGCAGTGGGGAGAGGGAGAGAATCTTAACCAGGCTCTATGCGCAGCTCAGAGCCTGTTGTGACCCTGAGATCATGACCTGAGCCAAAATTAGGAGTTGGATGCTTAACCAACTGAGCCACCCAGATGCCCTGTACCACGTATTTCTGATGCTGCCACTGGTTGGGTGAATTGGTATCATTAACAGGAAATATGTGAGAAAGAGCAGGTCGGAGGCATGATAAGTTTTCAAGTTGGGTTATGTGCCTATAGGGTATCCAGTAGACAGTAGATATTTTGTATATCATGTCTGGGAAGTAAGGAGTGGAATCTGGTCCGGAGAAATAAAAGCAGTTGAAGTCATGGTGGAGTAAGAAGAGAAGACCTCTAGAAACTGCAAGGCATACCAACATTCGAGTGTAGACAGGATAGGAATCCAGCAAGGAATGAAGAAGTAGTGGCTAGAGTAGTAAGGGAGGGATCGTGTAATGAAAAGAACATGGATTAATTAATATCTTTGTTGCCACTGTTTAATTTCAGGCAGGTTTTAAAATCTTTTGGACTCTTTTTAGACAGGGGCTAATAATGCCTACCTTGTAAACCTGATTGGATTAAATGGAATGATAAGACAGTACAGGGTTGGACCATTTTGTGACTTAAAAAGACTTTATTGAAAAATATCTTTTAGGGGCACCAGGGTGGCTCATTCGGTTGAGCGTTTGACTCTCGGTTTCAACTCTGGTCCTGGGATCGAGCCCTGCTTCTGGCTCTGCGCTCAGTGTAGACTAGGCTGCTTGAGATTCTCTTCCTCTCCCTCTGCCCCTACACCCGCTTGCGCACGCTCTCTCTCTGTAAAATAAATAAAATTTAAAAAAAAAAAATCTTTTACATGAGTGATTTCTTTGGATATGTAATTTGGGGATGGTTATAAACAGATTAGATATAGTTTATAGACAATTTGTGCTATTCATATTTTTACGTTGAAAGAGCTGATATTTAGCTGAAAATTTTTTTTTATCATTGATCTCTTCTATTGATAATTTTAAGCAGCCATCTTTCTTCACATAAACATCATACCTCTTTAAATGGAACCCACTGAAACTGCTAAAGCTCTAACCACCAACAGCTTATAGTTCTAGGAGCTTTCAGAAAAAGGGTGGAGTTGGAGTTTCTATATGTGACATTTTCTTTGGTTTAGAATATTTTTATTCTGTGGTAAATTACTGTAGTCAGTGCCCTTACCCCTGGGTCAGGAAAGTGATTTCCAGTAATAGGTGCATTTGTTTTTATTTGAATTATATTCATTGAAAATTTAATTTTAAAAAGTAATGCCTGTTATTTTAAAAATACAGTATTAAAATGTGTAACACAGAACGGGTAAGTATTGTGGTACCTTTCTTCCTTGCTGCCTGTCCTTGGCTCTACAGCCTCAATGTCTTTTTGGTGGCAGTACTTCTTTTCAATACATTTGTGTATGAGGAAGTGACAGCCCCTTGCCTCCCAAGAAATCCCACAGACTGGCTTAAACAATAAGAAGCTTGAAGCTGTGCCATTTCAAGGGTCCATTTACTAAGTGGCTTAGCAATTTCTACAAGAGCCCAAGTTATTTTTCATCCTGCCACTCAGTCCGTAGTGTTTCCCTAGCTAGCTTTTGTCATCGTGTGGAGATAGCTGCAGCAATTTTAGGCTCCAGACATACTGAGACATAACATCATCCTGAAGAAAAAGGACCATTTCTTCCTTGTGTCTCTCTTTTCCCTTCTGGCTTTTTATTTTGAAAACTTTCAAACCTACTGAAAATTTGGAGGAATAGTACCACTATTTACATATATACCCTTCATGTGGGTTTTCTAATAACATATTTTGCTGTGTTTGTGCACTCACACACTTTGTGTTTATATTTTATTTGCTCTAGGCCATTTGAAAATTTGAAATTAAGCTGCAGATATGACACTTTATCCCCAAATACTCCAGTATATATCAACTCAAAACAAGAATGTTCTCTTATATAACTTATATAACTACAATATTATAATTACACTCAAGAAATTTAATATTAGTCAGTTATATATTTTATAGTCCTTATTTAAACTTTCTCAACTCCTTTGACTTTTTTTGGAGGGTAGTTGGCAGTGGAAGTGTCCAGAGTCCAGTTCAGGATATTGCATTGAATTTAGTTGTCATGTCTCTTTACTTTCCTTAATTGAGAACAAAACTGATCATTACATTGACTTTTTTTTTTTTTAAAGATTAGGTTTTTTGTTTTTTGTTTTTAATTTTATTTATTTGACAGAGAGAGACACAGAGAGAGAGGGAACACAAGCAAGGGGAGTGGGGGAGGGAGAAGCAGGCTTCCTGCAGAGCAGGGAGCCCGATGCAGGGAGCCCAATGCGGGGCTCGATCCGAGGACCCTGGGATCATGACCTGAGCTGAAGGCAGACACTTAATGACTGAGCCACGCAGGCACCCCATGACATTGACATTCTTGAATGAGTATATTTTGTTAATAGAATGCCCCACATTTTGGATTTGTTTCTTCATGATAGATTCAAATTAAACTATTTTTGGCAAATATATTACCTAGGTGATCTGTCTTTTTCTTTTTATTTATTTATTTATTTTTTAAAGATTTTATTTATTTATTTGAGAGAGAATGAGAGAGAGCACATGAGAAGGGGGAGGGTCAGAGGGAGAAGCAGACTCCCTGCCGATCAGGGAGCCCGATGTGGGACTCGATCCAGGGACTCCAGGATCATGACCTGAGCCGAAGGCAGTCGCTTAACCAACTGAGCCACCCAGGCGCCCTGATCTGTCTTTTTCAACTCATCACATCAGGAAGTGTGCATAATGTCATTTTGTCTATTATTGGAGATAATAAATTTGAGCCCTTGTGTAAGATATAATCTGCCAAATTGCTAAGGTATTTTTCCCATTTGTAATTTTTAGGTACGATGATGCTTTGAGGCTGTGTGACTATTGTATTCTCTAATAACATTTTACCCACTGGTTTGATCCATGAATGAATCAGTGATTACATTTGGGGTTTCAAAAAAAATTACTTATCTTTCTCTCATTCCTTTTTATCTTCTTTTCAGAGCATAGAAACTCTGACCAGAGTTCTTTGGCCAGCTTACTTTCACTTTTCATTACCCAGAACTGTGTTAACATGTACATAATTAAATGAGCATTATCCTGACTTTAAAAAAAAAAAAAAAACCAACTCCATACACAGCCATAATAGAGTTCCTTGATCTAGTCTTTCTAGCCTTTTCTTTCTTTAAACAAATTTCAAAAAATTTTAATCAAAGTAATAATGATTTGTAGTTTAAAAAAAATTAAACAGGGGGTGCCTGGGTGGCTAAGTTGGTAAAGCGTCTGCCTTCAGCTCGGGATTGAGCCCCACGTCAGGCTCCCTGCTCAGCGGGGAGCCTGCTTCTCCTTCTCCCTCTGCTCCCCTCCTGCTGCTTTCTCACTATCTATCTCAAATAAATAAATAAATCTTTAAAAAAAAAAAAGTTAAACAGTACTGTATGACTTACTGTGAAAGATAGGAGTTCCCTGTAATACTGTTTCCACTGTCCTTTTTCCCTATGACAACCATCTTGACTTTTTGCTAATTCTCCTGTATTTACCATCATATTTCTAAATAATATTATATTGCTGTTTATCAGTTTTAGACATTATCTGTTGATTTCCTTTTGTGGAATATGAGAGTTTCAGCCCAGACATACTGGCTCCAGAATCCATGCTGCTGATTTGTCTTATAAGAGGTGAATATTCTGTTTTAGAGAGGTAGCTGGGTCTTTTATTTGCCATGTATGTCTCCTTAATTCTTTTTTTTTTTTTGGAGAGAGAGAGAGAGAGTGGGGGGTGGGGCAAAGGGAGAGGGAGAGAGAATCTCAAGTGAACTCCGCTGCTGAGCACAGACTCCGCGCTCAATCTCATGACCCCGAGATTATGACCTGAGCCGAAACCGTCAGACGCTCAACCCACTGTGCCACTGAGGCACCCCTAACTGATAACTATCTTTAAGTGAAATAGTGGTAGGTGACAGATGCAGGAGGAGGATGGGGAATCTCATTCCATCTTATTTGTGAGTTCATTTATGTGAGGTCTCTATCAATCTATATAAACCCTATTGGAAAGGGTTTTTTTTTTTTTTAAGATTTTATTTATTTATTTGACAGAGAGATAGAGCCAGAGAGCACAGTGGAGGGAATGGCAGAGGGAGAGGGAGAAGCAGGCTCCCCACTGAGTAGGGAGCCTGATGCAGGGCTCAATCCCAGGACCCTGTGATCATGACCTGAGCCGAAGGCAGATGCTTAACCATCTGAGCCACCCAGGCACCCGAAAGGTTTTTCTGTTAGTGATGGTAAGAATACAAATTTGGGTGGAGTAAAAGTGTTATTGCAAAAATGTTCCTATTAAACTAAAAAGTACTATAGAACAAAAAATATACTTGGAATGACTGTGGAATACACATTGTTCTAACTGCATACAAAAAGGCGACAATTGGGGATTTGAAGGTGAGCACAATGGGTTAAGGGGAGTGGGCGATAGCAGACTTCCAGTTATGTAATGAATAATTCATGGGAATAAAAGATGTACAAGAGGGGCGTCTGGGTGGCTCAGTCGGTTAAGCGGCTGCCTTCGGCTCTGGTCGTGATCCCGGGGTCCTGGGATCGAGCGCCTTATTGGGCTCCCTGCTCGGCGGGGAGCCTGCTTCTCCCTCTCCCTCTGCCTGCTGCTCTGCCTACTTGTGCTCTCTCTGTATCTCTCTGTCAAATAAATAAATAAATAAATAAATAAATAAATAAATGATGTACAAGATAGGGAATATAGGCAATGGTATTGTAATAGCATCATTTGGTGACAGATGGTAGCTCTACTGTGGAGAGCATAGCATAAGGTATAGAATTGTTGAATTTATGTTGTATACCTGAAACTGATGTCACATGGTATGTCAGTTATACTCACAAAAATAAGTAGGGGGAGAGCGGGAAGGCTACAATATTCTACCATTTGAAAGATAACATTATATATATATATATTAGGTTTTTAAAACTTACTTGAGAGAGAATGAGCAGTGGGGAGGAGCAGAGGGGGAGAGAGAGAGAGAAGCAGACTCCCTGCTTAGCAGGAAGCCTGATGTGGGGCTCAATACCAGGATCCCAGGACCCGGAGATCATGACCTGAGCTGAAAAGGCAGATGCTTAATGGACTGAGCCACCCAGGCACCCCAATTTAGATGTTAAAATTTAGAAACACACAATGACTGAAGTATACAATTTGTGATCAAGCTGTTGTGCTGATTTCTGTGTACATACACATTAATGGCGACATGTGATTTCTCTCTGTTACATGTCATATTTTGGAAATGTTTGAACTTTTAAATTAATTAATTAATTTGACAAAGAGAGACACATCGAGAGAGGGAACACAAGCAGGGGGAGTGGGAGAGGGAGAAGCAGGCTTCCCGGAGAGCAGGGAGCCCGGGGCTCGATCCCAGGACCCTAGGATCATGACCTGAGCCGAAGGCAGATGCTTAATGACTTAGTGCCCTATGTTTGAACTTTTAAAGAACTACTTCATAAATCTACCTGAGTGTGCTACAGTGGCACTGAATAATTTTTTATAAATGAGTCTTAGAAATTTTGGTTGCATTTATTTATGTATTTATGTATATATATAAGCTGGCTCCATGCCCAACGTGGGGCTTGAACTCACCACCCTGAGATCAAGAGTCACATGCTCCACTGAGCCAGCCAGGCACCCCTTGGTTGCATTTTTTTAATCAATGAATTGAAATGCCAAAAAGTTCAGGTTTTGAAGTTTTTGGCAAATTGCAGTTACTGAAAATAAAATATTGCATACAGGTAAATGCCAAATGAAAGTGTCAACAATTTTCAATACATCAATCTTTAAATACAACTTAGGGGACTATAGAAAACTCTATTAAAAAATACAGCCATACTAAAAAAACGCCCACATTCTTAAGAGGACTACAAGGGACATGACTAATAAAGATACCTAGATATGACACAAAGAATATTTCTTTTTTTGGAATGATCTAATTTTTGGAAATTATCCTTTTAGTGCCAAATGTATTAGAATATTGAGCCAGGGAACAACGTTCTAATCATCAATTTGCTTTGTGAGTTTGAGCAAGTCATCTAACCTCTGAGCCTCTTATTTGTAAATTGGGCATGTTAGAGAAATAGGTGTTTAACTTAATTGTGTTAATCGCTTAACTGTAGTTAACATATGGGCTTAGTCTTGCTGAGTCATTTTCTTAGACTATGTGGGCAGGGCTTAATTAAAGTCAGCTTAGCCAACTTCATGACATCTCATATCTGTTGTGTAGAAGTCAGAGGAAAGAAGTTGTTGTTTTATGGATGTTTTATTTATTTATTTATTTATTTAATTTTTTTAAAGATTTTATTTATTTGACAGAGAGAGCGAGAGAGGGAACACAAGCAGGGGGAGTGGGAGAGAGAGAAGCAGGCTTCCCGCTGAGCAGGGAGCCCGATGCGGGGCTCGATCCCAGGACCCTGGGATCATGACCTGAGCCGAAGGCACACGTTTAACCGACTGAGCCACCCAGGCGCCCCTATTTATTGTTTTTTAAATAAAAGTTTTTTGCAGAGCAGTTAGTGTATTCATGCAGATTCTTCATTTAGGAGTGAGAATATGGTACACGGGAGCTAGGGGACAAGACTGATAGACTTTGTTGTATTTTAGTGGCAGTTTGAATTTAAGAATTTTTAAATTCCTTATGCTTCTGTAGTCAAGCATACTCCATGCTGAGCGTGGAGCCCCATGTGGGGCTCAATCTAGTGACTTTGAGATCACAACCTGGGCGGGAACCAAGAATCGGTTGCTCAACCACTGTGCCAACCAGGAGACCCTATTGTAATTTTTTTTTTTTTTTTTTAAAGAGAGAGAAAGTCTTAAGCAGGCTCCATGCCCAGTGCAGAGCCCGACATGGGTCTTGATCTCATGACCCTGAGATCATGACCTGGACTGAAATTAAGAGTTGGATGCTTACCCGACTGAGCCACCCAGGTGCCCCTGTAATTTCATATATTCTTTAAAAATTTCAACTGTCCCAAGAATAATGCTAGATTGCAGTGTTCCTCAGGATTTATAGATTTATGTTTTCCCACAATTTAGACTTTTTTTTTTTTTTTTTAAAGATTTTATCTGTTGGGGAGCCTGGGTGGATCAGTCAGTTAAGTGTCTGCCTTCGGCTCAGTTCATGATCCCAGGGTCCTGCTCAGCGGGGAGCCTCCTTCTCCCTCTTCCTCTGCTCTCTCGTGCTCTTGCTCTCTCTCTTTCTCTCTCTCTCTCAAATAAATAAAATAAAATAAAAGATTTTATTTACTTATTAGAGAGATTGCGAGCATGAGCAGGGAAGAGGGAGGGGGAGAAGCGGGCTCCCCCAACTGAGCAGGGAGCCCGATGCGGGGCTCCATACCAGGACCCTGGGATCATAACTTGAGCCGAAGGCAGACCCTTAACCGACTGAGCCCCCCAGGTGCCCGCACAATTTAAACTTTTTGAGGCATATCTTGAAGATATTAATGCTTTTTAAAGATTTATTTATTTATTTATTTGAGACAGAGAGAATGAGAGAGAGAGAGCACATGAGAGGGGGGAAGGTCAGAGGGAGAAGCAGACTCCCTGCCGAGCAGGGAGCCCGATGCGGGACTCGATCCAGGGACTCCAGGATCATGACCTGAGCCGAAGGCAGTCGCTTAACCAACTGAGCCACCCAGGCGCCCAATATTAATGCTTTTTAAATAGCAAAGCATTTAAAAAACTTCCAACCGCTCAGATAGTTTTACGGTAACAGTTTTGGTTTTGGGGCAGTGTAATTCTGTGTGTGTCAGTCTTAGATCTATCTTTTTTTTTTTTTTGAACATTTTATTTATTTATTTTTCAGAGAGAGAGAGAGCACAAGCAAGAGGAGTGGCAGGCAGAGGGAGAAGCAGGCTTCCTGCTGAGCAGGGAGCCCGATGTGGGACTTGATCCCAGGACCCTGGGATCAGCTGCTTAACCAGCTGAGCCACCCAGGCATCCCCTTAGATTTATCTTTATTCTGCACTGTTATATTGAGCTGTAATGGGTGTACAGCTGTAAGTATTCTACTTGAGCTCCTTGGTTTTAACGATCAAGCTCCTTGGATTTGAAGTTTAGCATCCTTGGCTTTCTCATGGGAGTTTGTTTTCTTGGCGTCTTATTTCTCTTTTTCTGTGTTTGGCTTCCTGGCTTTTCCACAGAGAGTAGAGGGCTTACTTTTGGTTCTTCTGGGAAATTCAGAAATTAGATCTTGTTCAGAGGGATAGTCTGGAGAGCTCAATAGGAAATGATGGGAAAGAGTAGATTATATCAAGAAGTTGTGATTGGAGCAAAACAGACTCAAACTCACCTACACCACTTGCCACAGTCAGTGCAGCTCAGTCAGCCTGTGAGGTACCTGTGATCATGTTCTCAGTGAAGTCACGGTGACCTGGGGCATCGATGATGGTGATGTAGATTTCTTGAGATATGTCAATGGTGACATATTTTGTTTTTACCTGTTTGAAAACAGGTATGTAAGTTTTTACAATCACTTAATAAAGTGACTACATCTTTTTGAATCTCAAAGATTTTTTTTCCCCTTCTTGGAATTGACTTTTGTTTGTTTCATAATACTTAATATAGTTTAGGAAGAATTTTAGAGTACTACTTTCCTTCTTACGAGTCTTGCACAATGCTGTGAAGAGGGCAAAGTAGGTAGTTATTATCATTTCACAAATGAGGAAGCAGAATTTAATGACCTGCCTTTGATAATATGTCAAATATATCAGAGTCTGGTCTTAAATATGGTGATGGAAAGCTTTGGGATTAGAAACAGTTGGATTTGTTTTTTGACTCCACTGGAATTTCCTCCTCTGTTTAAAAAAAACTCTTTCAAGATTGTTGGAAGGAGCAGATGAAATACATAATGGAAGCATCTAATACATGGTATGACATGTAAATTCTCAACAAATGGTAGTGTTACCTCTGGGATTTTCAAAATTTGGATCTCCACAGATCCCAAAAATTTGAATCTCCACAGATCCCACATGGGGATCTTTTATGACCAGAAGGTCAAAACTATTTCATATTCTAAGATGTTTCCCATTTTTCACCATGTTGATGCTTAAACTGTTCAGAAGCAATGGTGTGTAAAATTGCTGGCCTTACCATTAACCAAGACAGTGGCATCAAGCTGGACTAGTCATTGTTTTCTTCACCACCAAGGACTCAACAGGAGAAAAACAAAGCTTAATTTCCTCGAAGAAGCAGAAGTAATTTTTATTTTTACTAAAACTTG
Source organism: Leptonychotes weddellii (assembly GCF_054177405.1). Taxonomy (NCBI): domain Eukaryota; kingdom Metazoa; phylum Chordata; class Mammalia; order Carnivora; family Phocidae; genus Leptonychotes; species Leptonychotes weddellii. The sequence continues at coordinate 12,240 of NW_027925965.1, forward strand.
ACCCTCAGCACCCATCTTTTTTTCTGTGTGACAAAATGGGAAGTAACTGTAAAATACTTCTGCCTTATTCTGAAGCAGTGATGGTTGTCTCAAGGAAAAGCACCAGTGAAATTGTTCAAATTAGCCACCTTTTTCATGGAACACCGTTTATCCTTGAAAGAATAACTGGCACACTATGGTTATTCCACCTTGAGTATTTGGCAGACGCTTTCTCAATGAAATGATAGTATTTGTTGCCGATGATAAAATTCATGCTTTTAAATGAAAATTAGGGGCGCCTGGGTGGCTCAGCCGGTTAAGCGTCTGCCTTCGGCTCAGGTCATGATCCCAGGGTCCTGGGATCGAGCCCCGCATCGGGCTCCCTGCTCCGCAGGAAGCCTGCTTCTCCCTCTCCCACTCCCCCTGCTCGTGTTCCCTCTCTCACTGTGTCTCTCTCTCTCAAATAAATAAATAAAATCTTTAAAAAA
>NW_027925966.1:0-1346 GCF_054177405.1 Leptonychotes weddellii
GTACCCTTTCGGATCCCTACTTTTGTATCTTTGGGGTAAATACCCAGTAGTGCAATTGCTGGATCATATGGTAGCTCTATTTTCAACTTTTTGAGGAACCTCCATACAGTTTTCCAGAGTGGCTCAGGTGCCCCATATTATGTTTATTTTTTAATGCAACTATTGTTTGAGTAATGAATCACACCACTTTATGTTGATGAGCAGTCTGTTTTTGGGTTAGATATACATTGACAGAGTAAGCAAAAAATGCAAAAATTGTTGAAATAATTTAGACCAAAAAAGGGCCTGTTACCTACTTCACCTTATTAGTTTATTTAAGTAATTGATTTTATTTCCTGTTTTGTCAAAGAAGTCTGAAGTACATGGTCAGGAAAGTTTAAAGACTGAAAGAAGTCTACACAGTTCATTCAGTAAATAATTTTTTAGTGCCTCTGTGCACTCATATTCACTGGGTGGGTTAGAAGATACAGATCCTGCCATTAAGAAACTTAGAGTCTAGTAGCGTCTTTTATTGGGTAAAACATGAATAGGAGGAAGAGGTTCCTGGTAGCCTTGGAGCAGAGGAAGTGCTGGACAAGCTCTGGGGGGGATTGGCCAGGAAGGGCTCCACGTCGTCCTCAGCTGGCTCTGTGAGGACAGTGACATCTCCAGTATTAAGAGAATCTCTGAGCTCATTAATTTTTTAAAAAGCTGGTCTTATTCCTCTGACATCTCATGAAGAAGTGCTGCCTCTCTAGAGTATAGGTGTGGGTGCTTGCAGGTTTGTTTTTTTTTTTAGTATATATAGGAATTAAGATATGTAGTTAGTAGCTAAAGATATACAAGAAACTTGTTTCCCCAGACACTATCTCTGCTCATTCTGTTTATTCAATCTCTTCATATTATTCATTTATTCATTCACTCTAAAATATGAGTGCCTGCTCTATCCATCTACGGTTCTAAATTCTGAGAAGAAAATGAAATTTCTAGCCCTTGTGGAGCTCACATTATAGTGGAAGAGACATTAAACAGATAAATACTTTGGGTGTGTGTGTGTGTGTTTACATATAAAAATATAAGAATAGTAGGGAGTTCTTTTTTTTTTATGTTATGTTAATCACCATACATCACATCATTAGTGTTTGACGTAGTGTTCCGTGATTCATTGTTTGCGTATAACACCCAGTGCTCCATGCAGAACGTGCCCTCTTTAATACCCATCACCAGGCTAACCCATCCCCCCACGCCCCTCTCCTCTAGAACCCTCAGTTTGTTTTTCAGAGTTCGTAGTCTCTCATGCTTCATCTCCCGCTCCGATTTCCCCCCCTTCATTCTTCCCCTCCTGCTATCTTCTTTTTTTTTTTTTT
>NW_027925967.1:0-225 GCF_054177405.1 Leptonychotes weddellii
TAATGTATGGGGATTAACATAAGAATAAAAAAAAAAAATCTTCTTCCTTAGTGCCACTTGCATGCTGGAGACCAAACTCACACTGTGTGAATAGTCCAAGTCTAGCCCTGGTAGGATGCTGTGTGAGTATCTTTGTATCTTCATTGTATATCAACTTAACAAGTGCCTATGGTGTGCAAAGAACTGTAAGGCTGCCTTACGTAGTTAACAAAATGTTTTCAGTAG
>NW_027925968.1:0-225 GCF_054177405.1 Leptonychotes weddellii
GTCTTCTACATGTTTTGTTCAATTTACACCTAGGTATTTACTTTTTGAGTAATTGTAAGTGGTATTTTATTTTTAATTTGTTAGCTTATACAAATATATTGATTTTAGTATGATTATCTTGTATCTTATGATCTTTCTGAACTCAATTATTTTAGGAGTTAAACATTTTTTTTTTTCTGAGGATTTTGGGGATTTTCTATATAGGCAATTATGTTATCTGAGAAT
>NW_027925969.1:0-225 GCF_054177405.1 Leptonychotes weddellii
CAAAGGTTGATAAATAATACAACCTTGGATCAAAAAAAAAAAAATCACATCTTTGGGCAAAATTTAGCCTCAGAGCCCCCAGTTTGTAGCCAGTGTTTCTTTTTCGCTATGTCTATCTCTTTTCATGAAAAGGACTCAGTTTGGGCGCCTGGGTGGCTCAGTTGGTTAAACGACTGCCTTCGGCTCAGGTCATGATCCTGGAGTCCCAGGATCGAGTCCCGCATC
>NW_027925970.1:0-225 GCF_054177405.1 Leptonychotes weddellii
AAAATAAAAGGATGTAAGACATGACATTAAAAAAACACAGAACGAGAGTAAAAATGTAGTGCTTTTACAACATGCTCCAACTTATGCAACCACCAACTTAAAACAGACTGCTATATACATAGGTTGTTATATATGAACCTCATGGTAACCACAAACTAAAAGCCTATAATAGGTAAACACACATAAAAGAGAAAGGAACCCAAACATCACATGAGAGAAAGTCAT
>NW_027925971.1:0-225 GCF_054177405.1 Leptonychotes weddellii
GGCACGCAAGCGCTTGGACGACTCCCGTGATTCTGCACTAAGTGGTTTGCAAGCCATCCCCAGTTTAACTTGAGCTTCAGGAGTTAAATAAGTACTTTTTTTCCCCATTCCACAGCTGTTGCCATCTGCCTAATTTCAATCAATTAACTTTTGCTTAAAAACATTAAGTTTCTTAATGCTGCAGCATTGGGCCAATTGTTCGGTAAATCGTGAGTGTGAAGGTGA
>NW_027925972.1:0-225 GCF_054177405.1 Leptonychotes weddellii
GTGAAGGCCACAGATCCCTGTAAACTTACTAAGAACCACTGGATTGTACACATTGAAAAAGGTGAACATTATTGCATGTGATTCATATCTAAATAAACATTAAAAATGAGTCCATCTGGGGTGCCTGGGTGGCTCAGTCGGTTAAGGTCTGCCTTCAGCTCAGGTCATGATCTCAGGGTCCTGGGATGGAGCCCTGCATCGGGCTCCCTGCTCAGCGGGAAGCCT
>NW_027925973.1:0-225 GCF_054177405.1 Leptonychotes weddellii
CTCTCTCATTCTCTCTGTCAAATAATAAATAAAATCTTTAAAAAAAAATAAAAAATAAAAAAATAAAATAAAATAAAATAAAATGCCCAGTGTCCTTTCAGAAATGGTCATTAAGTGGCAAGAATCATGTTTTTAAAACCAGACAATTATAAGAAATTTAAGATAAATATCCTTCATGAGCATAAATAAAAAGAACCTTAAGGAAAATATTAACAAATTTTGAAT
>NW_027925974.1:0-225 GCF_054177405.1 Leptonychotes weddellii
CAAAGACTGAGGCAGATACTGCCCCCTAAGGGAAGTGGAGTGTAACTCCTCCCCACACCCTAAGTGTGGGCCACATACTTCCATCCCAAGAGGTCAGTATAGAAAGGTGGACACTAGAGTACCTTTACAGAGGAGAAAACCAAAAAGCAATACCCCAGCCATGTGATCACATTTAGTTTCATCAGTGATAAGTCACACTGACGGTGTGCTCCCTTGGTAAAAACA
>NW_027925975.1:0-225 GCF_054177405.1 Leptonychotes weddellii
CAAAAAATCATTTAACAAAGATCCAATATTCATTTCTGAAGTCTGGGTCACATGTTATGGCTGCAAAGTTTCCTTCCTCTCTGCTCTTGAGAACTACCCCCAGCCCCACCCCACCCATTACCACTGTCACTCTTTTCTTCTCGCCTCTCAGAGTCCCAGCCCCCTCTCACTATCTGCCCCAGGTGCTCAACAGGGCTAAGAAAACTCTGTTACTGTGAAGAAGGA
>NW_027925976.1:0-225 GCF_054177405.1 Leptonychotes weddellii
GTTTGTCTCCTGATATTAAAAATTCCTCATATCAGTGAGATCATATATGTCTTTCTCTGATTGACTTATTTTGCTTAGCATATTACCCTCTAGTTCCATCCACGTCATTGCAAATGGCAAGATCTCATTCCTTTTGATGGCTGCATAATATTCCATTGTCTATATACACCACATCTTCTTTATCCATTCATCTGTCGATAGACATCTTGGCTCTTTCCACAGTTT
>NW_027925977.1:0-1346 GCF_054177405.1 Leptonychotes weddellii
GCCCCACAGGGCTCTCATCTGGAGGCCCGAGTCTGGATCCTGCCAAGAGGACCTGGGGTTCAGGGCAGCCTCCCGCACCCGGGGCCAGGCTCCCCTCCTGCCGCTGTCCACAGGATCTCCTGCACGTCCTCCCACACTGAGATGCCCCTGCCACCCCTGCCCAGCCCATCATGTCCCTGGGCCTTAGCAACGCTCTGTGGGCATATGGGGCTGTGCGGTGTGATAAGCAGAGCATCCTTCAGTGCCGGCTCAGAGCCCCACCCAGGTCTGGACACCCCAGGCTTCCCCTCCCCGGAAACAGAAACCCCGTCACTGGAGAGAACACGGCTGGGAGTGTGTGCAGAGCCCCGGCTGACTGTGGGCCTCAGCACAGAGACAAGCACGCCCTGCACCTGGTACTCGGGCTGTGGGCGCTGCCGTGTGGCAGAGGGTGCACTGTGTGCCTCAGGGGTGAGTGAGCCTTCCTTGCGTCTCACACACAGATCTTACGTGTCAGTGAGCAGTGGGGAGCAGCGTGTCCGGGGCTGGGGGGTGCCTGGCGGTGGGAGCCGCAGCGGGTGTCTCTTGGAGGAGCGGTGGCTGGAGAGGGCTGTGGGGATGTGGGGAGGGGGCCGCTGGTCTGTCCGAAGGTGGAGAGCTTAGGGCGTCTGTGCAGACTGACGAGAGGGTCTAGGACAGGGGAGGGCGAGCGAGGTGGCCCCGTCTTGTGAATGAGGACAGCCACACCCCTTTGTTTCTGCGCGGTGGCTGTCTGCTCCCGCTGTTCGCCCGCAGGGTTGCGCTCTTGCAGCGGGGACCCTAATCAGCTAGATTAGACACCGGGGGCTATTGGACAGGGGATGGGAAGGTTTACATGACCTGCCTCCGTCGCCACGAGAGGAAACGGTGTAGTTGGGCAGGCTTCGGCAGACACCACCAGGTGGGACAGCTGAGCTTGCTTCCACCCGTCCCCGGGAGGCCGGGGCTGTGACTCCCACACAGCCTGCCGATGCTCAGACTCTGAGCTGCACCTCTCTGGGGATGAGGTCACATGTGAACCCGTGCAGGCCTTGGCCCTTGTCCTCTCCTGGGCTGCTCCACTCCCTGGGCTGCTCCACTCCCTGGGCTGCTCCACCTCCCTGTGGTGCTCCACTCCCTGGGCTGCTCCACTTCCCTGGGCTGCTCCACTCCCTGGGCTGCTCCACTCCCTGGGCTGCTCCACTTCCCTGGGCTGCTCCATCTCCCTGGGCTGCTCCACTCCCTGGGCTGCTCCACTCCCTGGGCTGCTCCATCTCCCTGCAGTGCTCCACTCCCTGGGCTGCTCCACTCCCTGGGCTGCTCCACTCCCTGGGCTGCTCCACCTCCCT
>NW_027925978.1:0-225 GCF_054177405.1 Leptonychotes weddellii
CCCCTTCCTCCCTCAGGAAGTCAACACCCTGCGCTGCCAGATTGGAGACCGCCTCAACGTGGAGGTGGACGCAGCCCCCACTGTGGACCTGAACCGTGTGCTCAACGAGACCAGGAGTCAGTATGAGGCCCTGGTGGAGACCAACCGCAGGGACGTGGAGGAATGGTTCACCACCCAGGTGGGCATCTCAGCACATGGCCACTCGGGACACTTGGCCCCTCGGGG
>NW_027925979.1:0-225 GCF_054177405.1 Leptonychotes weddellii
CTTACCGCCACTCCGAAGCGCTCACGCCCTGACCGCGTTCCCTTCCCGCCCGGTCTTCCCCTAATGGCCTCTCCCACTTGCAAAAGCCGACAAGGCAAGGGGACTCTGGTTACCACAGTGCAATAATGAACCTCTGGCGTACTGAGCGGGGTGAAGGGTGGACAGTGGGCTGGGGGGGCGCTTCCTGCTCATCCAACACAGGCAAGAGCACAGGAAGGGCGAAGT
>NW_027925980.1:0-225 GCF_054177405.1 Leptonychotes weddellii
ACCAAAATTATTCTGGTTATTCTGGATGCCATTTCAAACATCTTTCAGGCTGCTGAGAAACTAGGTGAAACTGAGAAACTTAGTATAATGATTGAAGAATGTGGAGGTTTGGACAAAATTGAAGCTCTACAAAACCATGAAAATGAGTCTGTGTACAAAGCTTCATTAAACTTGATTGAGAAGTATTTCTCTGTAGAGGAAGAGGAAGATCAGAATGTTGTGCCA
>NW_027925981.1:0-225 GCF_054177405.1 Leptonychotes weddellii
CCTGATTTTGCATTTATTTGACCCTTAAAGAATGTAACTATAAATTTTCCCATCCAACTCTAAAGAATCTTGTATTCTAGGAGTGCCTGGCTGGCTCAGTCAATGGAGCATACGACTCTTGATCTCAGGGTTGTAAGTTCGAGGCCCACGGTGGGTGTAGAGACTACTTAAAAAATAAAATCTTTAAAAAAAAAAAAAAAAGGAAAGAAAGAAAGAATCCTGCAT
>NW_027925982.1:0-225 GCF_054177405.1 Leptonychotes weddellii
ATTCCTCTGTTCCTGAAGAAATTTAAACTTAAGGTTGACAGTACTATGCCTCAATGTTCTCAGGAATGACAGAAGTCACATTTTGATGATAAAAAGCCTCCCAATGTCCAGGCACATGGGTCTAGCACGGTGACATCTCTGTTTGATTCTATCTTTTCCTAGACGTGTGGCGCCTTCTAGAAGGTCTCTGAGGTGGTAAATACCTTTAGCTTTTCCTGACGTGTG
>NW_027925983.1:0-225 GCF_054177405.1 Leptonychotes weddellii
CCCCCAAATCTGCTATCCTTTGCTGGTCCAAGGCTAAGCCTCAAAGGACTGCCCCGCTTTCTAGTATTTCAAGATAAGACCCATTTGCATCCTTCTTCAAGGCTCCTATAAGACTTAAAGATGAAGCCCTTGTTTACCAGCCCAATTAAAACCCCAGGGCCCCTTCCTTTTTTTTTTTTTTTGAGACTTTCCACCTTTATCATCATTCTCCCTATTGCAATCTCT
>NW_027925984.1:0-225 GCF_054177405.1 Leptonychotes weddellii
GGCCTGAGTGCCCATGCAGGGCCAAGCTGTCTGATCGCATCGACCCAATACTCCACAGCCACTAAAATGAGCAAACCATGGCCACCCGGCACAATGGGGCTGATCTCACAAACAGAACGAGAGAAAAGCAAGTCACAGAAGAAGACGTGTGGGATGATCTCATTCATACAGAATTCACAAACAGGTGACTCAACTCTGCTATCCTGGGACAGATACTTAGGTCAT
>NW_027925985.1:0-225 GCF_054177405.1 Leptonychotes weddellii
ATGGGCTGGACTTAGTGACTCACTTCTTTTTTTTTTTTTTCCGTTCACATCTTACCTGAGCAGGTGCATTTATTACAATGAGTAAACCAATATTGATACACTCTTATTAACTAAAGCCCTTAGTTTATTCAGTTTTCCTTAGTTTCTCCCGAATGTCCTTTTTCTGTTCCAGGATCCTGTCCTGGACACCACATTCTGCATCTCCTTAGGCTCCATTCGGCTTGG
>NW_027925986.1:0-225 GCF_054177405.1 Leptonychotes weddellii
GGGGTTCACCTGGTGGGGCAACATCCGGCTGCTCCCCCAGCCACCCCCTTCCCACTGACTCTCCAGGCCTGGCTCAGACCAGTCCCTCCACCGAGAGTGCCCTTCCCCACAGCCTCACAGCCAGATCCTCCCCAGGCACCACACCCCACCCAAATGCTGCCTGGAAGGACTGCTCTCTCCTTGACAGCCTCCTCACTGCCTCCCCCGGTCACCTGGCCCTCCCAG
>NW_027925987.1:0-1346 GCF_054177405.1 Leptonychotes weddellii
AAGCTGACTCAGAACCCAGGACATTCGAAACCAACTGTCACATGATGGCTCTGCCAAGAATTAGATTCCTTTTACTGACCAACCCTGGCTGAGCAGTTACTGTGAACTAACTGGGAAAGTGGCCACCTGGGCTGGTGCTTTGGTGGTTTAATAAATTGAACCTGTGACCTTCCATGTCTCACTGGTTGTTGATCTGAGCGAGTGTCCAAACAGCCTGGCTAAGGTCTGGCTGACAGCCGGCTGTCGGCTACACTGGTTCTGAGTGGGCACCTTCAATGCTCCTCCCTTCTGATGAGTCACTCAATATCCAGTCTTTACACTTTTCTCCTTCGCTAGATCCTTAAAGGGCAGGGGACAATGTCCCATCTCCTCTTAGAGAGCCCCCAACCATACACCCACAGCCTGCTGACCCCCGCCCCAGGACACTCCCCAGGACCACCAGACATATTTTCCTACTTTCTATTTCATTCAGGAAACCTCTATGCTGATCATTTCCAATCTTTCTGACCTAGCATGGCCCCACTTCAAATCTAGATTTTTCATCTCTAAGCCCACACCATACCCCAGACCTCAAGATTCTTAGGCAGCAATTCCACAGGGTTGTCTCATCACTCAGACTTAATATGTCCAAAGCTGAACACAAAGACAAGAGAACTTCTGGAACCAGACACTTGCTGGAGCAATCTAGAGAGTTGAAGGGAAGGGGGAAACTGTGGATGTCCAGAGCCACCCAAATCAGGAAACCACCAGTGTGGGGAGTACCTGGGCCAGACCCAGACTTCACAGGGTTCCCTTCTAGCAGGGTGGGCGTAGCACACCTGACTCAGCCCAGCTCCCTGCCTGGACCATTCAGGGTTTCTTGACACCATTCAGTGGTGCTGTGGATATAAATGAAGACCAACCAGATGATACCAAGTAAAGGTGATTTATTCAGAACTTGCTAGAGCAAGGAGAGCAAGGGAGTCAGCCATTATCCCTTGTATTTGGGCAGAGATTCAAAGGAGCAGAGGAGGGAAATTTTATAGGCCCAGAATGGAAGGCTTCAGGTACGCTCTGACTAGAGCCCCTTGGCATAAGGAAGCTGCAGTCAAGGCCTAGAAGCAGGGCATCCCATGTCATTGTTAGGGCTGTTGTAGCTGCTGGTCCTCAGGTGCAAATAGGGAAAAAAATCAGGGACATTCTCAGTTACAAATCATGTCCTGGTCATTCGGGGCCAATTGCTACAGAGGTTATTGGTTAGGCTTCTGGGCTGGATGCTCCAGATGGTGGTCTGACATCTTACAAGTTGAAAGGGAAATCTGTAGATAATGGGTTGGTTTCCTGGGCTGCTGACTTCAGGCCAGAGT
>NW_027925988.1:0-225 GCF_054177405.1 Leptonychotes weddellii
ATTCTGAAAGAAATGCAGAAAGAAGTTACTTCAGACCAAAGGAAAAAAAGGTACTAGAGGAAATCTTAGAACTCTAAAATGGAGAGCAACAGAAATGGTAAATATCAGAAAAAATATGGTACACTGCTGTTCTCCGATTCTTAAAATATGTACTAGTATTGAAAATAAAAATTAAAACATAATATGGTAGAATTTTCAATGTATGTAGATATAATGCATACTATA
>NW_027925989.1:0-225 GCF_054177405.1 Leptonychotes weddellii
CCAATTAAAAAATGGGCAGAAGACACGAACAGACATTTCTCCAAAGAAGACGTACAGATGGCCAACAGACACATGAAAAGATGCTCATCATCACTTGCCATTAGGGAAATGCAAGTCAAAACGACAATGAGATATCACCCCACACCTGTCAGGATGGCTAAAATCAAAAACACAAGAAACAAAATGTGTTGGTGAGGATCTGAAGAAAAAGGAAGCCTCTTGCCC
>NW_027925990.1:0-225 GCF_054177405.1 Leptonychotes weddellii
GCCTGGGTGGCTCAGTTGGTTAAGCCACTGCCTTCGGCTCAGGTCATGATCCTGGAGTCCCGGGATCGAGTCCCGCATCGGGCTCCCTGCTCGGCGGGGAGTCTGCTTCTCCCTCTGACCCTCCCCCCTCTCATGTGCTTTCTCTCTCTCATTCTCTCTCTCTCAAATAAATAAATAAAATCTTTAAAAAAAAAAAAAAGAAAGTATTTTATCTCAATTTTTCTA
>NW_027925991.1:0-225 GCF_054177405.1 Leptonychotes weddellii
GTATATATAGTTACATAGTCCCCAGAGAAAAGGGTGGAAGGTAGTTCATATTAACCCCATTTAAACCCAGAGGTTAAGGAGCTTGCCTAAGATCTTAATTGTCCTCACCACAAGGTGATACTGTCATTGTTTTCCTCCCCTAAAAAAATGAGAACATTCCCACTGTTTACCACCACTGCTTGCTATTCGTTGACATCGCGTTAGGTGCTTTCCATGTATTGTTTC
>NW_027925992.1:0-225 GCF_054177405.1 Leptonychotes weddellii
ATCATAACACCCTTGGTCACATGTTCTTCCTGCAGCCTGAAGGTTTTTAAAAGAAAAATATCAAATGCCTGCTGCTACCACCCTTTTAAATTGCTATCTTTTGCAAAGCACCAGTATGTGTTTTAGATTGATTTCCCTATTTTAGGGAAATGACAGACAGTAGTTTCAGTTCTGATGGTATAAGCAAAACAAATAAAACTTGTTTATAAAAGTTGTATCTTGAAA
>NW_027925993.1:0-225 GCF_054177405.1 Leptonychotes weddellii
GCCTGGGTGGCTCAGTTGGTTAAGCAACTGCCTTCGGCTCAGGTCATGATCCTGGAGTCCCGGGATCGAGTCCCGCATCGGGCTCCCTGCTCGGCGGGGAGCCTGCTTCTCCCTCTGACCCTCCCCCCTCTCATGTGCTCTCTGTCTCTCTCATTCTCTCTGTCTCAAATAAATAAATAAAATCTTAAAAAAAAAAAAAAGAAATTACTAATCTGTGGAAAAAGA
>NW_027925994.1:0-225 GCF_054177405.1 Leptonychotes weddellii
ATATGCATTAAAATTATATCCAACCCCCCCCCAATACTAGCACTTTGTGTGTGTGGTAGTGGTGGTGAGAGGAGTAGGGAGATGGCACATGGGGATTCACAATTTACTTCTTAATAGGCTTGGAAATTCAACCTAATCTCTGCTCAATAGGCGACAAATATTTAATGAGCATCTACTACGTGCCAGGGACCATAGTATACGATGGGGAACCATTGGTGGGTAAGT
>NW_027925995.1:0-225 GCF_054177405.1 Leptonychotes weddellii
TCAAATAAATAAATAAAAATCTTTAAAAAAAAAAATGGCTGAATTTAGCTGTTGAACTTAGTGCCCTCCTTTAAACCCCTTTATATGTGGTTTATATTCTGTCTCATGTGAAACTGAATTGTTGTTGGATCTAATCTCAAAGCCAGCCTTCAAGGTCTCTATGTTCATCTTATCAGTTTATAACTTTTTTGGAAAACTCCGCTCAGAAAAACAGCAAAAATGTTA
>NW_027925996.1:0-225 GCF_054177405.1 Leptonychotes weddellii
TGTGGGGAGGAAAAAGTTTTCCTCTACCTTCTTTGGGTCCCTGGCTGGGTCTGAAAATTAAACTGATAAAGACAGAGTAACAGGAGAAAAGGATATAAATTGATTTAATACAAGTTTTATGTGACACGAGAACTTTCATAAGGAAATAAAGACCTGAAGAAACAGACCTCCAGCTATAGGGAAGGCACTTCTCTCAGGAGGATTTTGTGACCAGTTTCAGGGAAG
>NW_027925997.1:0-225 GCF_054177405.1 Leptonychotes weddellii
ATGTATGGGGATTAACATAAGAATTAAAAAAAAAAAAAAAAAAAAGAATTAGCAGCAGAGCTTGGGAAAGGCTTCGGGGAATCGGACCGGAGAGACCGGTAAGAGCTCAAGTAGTAAGAACAATGAGCCAGATGATAACATCAAAATGCGCATACGCCTCATCGCACCTATGAACAGACGCCCTTCCCTCACCCCTCGACCAGCCTTGTGTGTTCCTGGGGAGTG
>NW_027925998.1:0-1346 GCF_054177405.1 Leptonychotes weddellii
TGTCTGATTGTTGTTGCTAGGACTTATAGTACTATGTTGAACAATAGTGGTGAGAGTGGGCATCCTTGACGTGTTCCTGATCTTAAGGGAAAGGCTCTCAGCTTTTCCCCATTGAGAATGATATCCACTGTGGGCTCTTCATTGATGGTTTTTATGAAATTGAGGAATGTTCCCTCTATCCCTACACTCTGAAGAGTTTCAATCAGGAAACGATGCTGTATTTTGTCAAATGTTTTTTCTGCATCAATTGAGATGACCATGTGGTTCTTTTCTCTTATTTATGCATTCTATCACATAGATTGATTTGTGAATGTTGAACCACTCTTGTATCCCAGGGATAAATCCCACCTGGTTGTGATGGATAATCCTTTTAATGTGCTTTTGGAGGGGAGCCTGGGTGGCTCAGTCATTAAGCGTCTGCCTTCGGCTCAGGTCATGATCCCAGGGTCCTGATATCGAGTCCCACATCAGGCTCCCTGCTTGGCAGGAAGCCTGCTTCTCCCTCTCCCGCTCCCCCTGCTTGTGTTCCCTCTCTCGCTGTGTCTCTCTCTGTCAAATAAATAAATAAAATTAAAAAAAAAAGTTTTACTGTGCTTTTGGAGCCTATTAACTAGGATCTTAAGAATTTTGGCATCTATATTCATCAGGGATATTGGTCTGTCTTTTTGATGAGGTCTTTGCCTGGTTTTGGGATCAAGGTAATGCTGGCCTCATAGAATGAGTTTGGAAGTTTTCATTCTGTTTCTATTTTTTCAAACAGCTTCAGGAGAATAGGTATTATTTCTTCTTTGAATGTTTGGCAGAATTCCCCAGAGAATCCATCAGGCCCTGGACTCTTCTTTTTCTGGGAGGTTTTTGATCACTGCTTCAATCTCATTACTGGTTATTGGTCTATTCAGGTTGTCAATTTCTTCCTGTTTCAGTCTTGGCAGTTTATAGGTTTCCAGGAAGGCATCAATTTCTTCCAGGTTGCTTAATTTATTAGCATATTTGCAGTTGTTGATAATAATTTCTAATAACTGTTTCTATTTCCTTGATGTTAGTCATGATCTCTCCCCTTTCATTCATAATTTTATTAATTTGGGTCCTTTCTCTTTTCTTTTGGATAAGTCTGACCAGTGGTTTATTGATCTTATTAATTTTTTCAAAGAATCAGCTTCTAGTTTCATTGATCTGCTCTACTGTATTTCTGGCTTCTAATTCATTGATCTCTTTTTTTTTTTTTTTTTGAGAGAGAGAGAGAGTACATGAGTGGGGGAGGGTCAGAGGGAGAAGCAGGCTCCTCGCCGAGCAGGGAGCCCGATGCAGGACTCGATCCCGGGACTCCGGGATCATGACCTGAGCCG
>NW_027925999.1:0-225 GCF_054177405.1 Leptonychotes weddellii
GCACTGCTTTCTCCCTACTGGGATTTGGGAGCCAGGCTAACGGGTCTCCTCCCCCTGCTCCCGCACTCACCTGCTGTGCTGACTGTGGGCGAGCCCCTCACCGCTCTGTGCCCAGTTTCTCCCCTGGGGAAAATGGCAACAGCTGCAGTATTTATCTCAAGTGTAATGTAATCATGCATGTTGGGTGCCCATGAGCGCGTCTACCCAAGAAAGTCAGGAAGCTAA
>NW_027926000.1:0-225 GCF_054177405.1 Leptonychotes weddellii
TGAGTACAGTCCGTCTTAGAGAAGACGTAAGGCATTCCTCCAAGGGCTGGGTCTGAGGACCTGCTGCCTCCCATTCTGCACTCCCATAAAGTCAGGCAGATGACCCGGAACTCAGAAATGCCCCACACCAGCTCCACTGCGTCCCCTCCTTCTTAAGGACCATGTGAGCGTAGCTGCCCTCAGTTGGAAGTTAGGACTGAGTTATCATCACCATTTCACAGATGA
>NW_027926001.1:0-225 GCF_054177405.1 Leptonychotes weddellii
CAACCACAGGGTCCTGAACTACAAGTCTACAGTTTTATGGTTGGAATTCAAGCTAAAGCTCCAAATCTTCCTGGGAGATGTGATCCAGAGGTCCAAATTCTTACTAAAGTATAAATGACTAAGATCCTTTCTTGAGAGAAGGCTGTGATTATGGGCTTATTTGAAAATACACAGGGCTTTATAAGGTTAAAAGTAGAGATAGTCAATGGGCGCCTGGGTGGCTCA
>NW_027926002.1:0-225 GCF_054177405.1 Leptonychotes weddellii
TTTTACCAGTGGAACAAAAAAGAGTGTGAAATTTTGTAAAATAATATAATCTATCAAATCCTCCTTTGTGAGCTTCAAATCACTTATCCATTTTTCTCCTTGATCAGTTTTACCCCCAACTTGTTAGTGCTTTTACTCTGGTTTTGTTGCTCTTCCTTTATTTTGTTTTTTCCCCCTATTTTATCAGTTCCCTGTTTTAGCATTTTTCTTATTTATTATAATCTT
>NW_027926003.1:0-225 GCF_054177405.1 Leptonychotes weddellii
GGAAGGGCGGTGCAGAGCCGCTGGCTGCTGGTGGGCGTTCGGGAGAAGTCTGCGGCAGGGACCAGCAGTATCTATTCAGCACTCACTGCTGGCTCGTCTCAGGACTCACTTCACGAGAGCCCGGGCTGTGCCCGCCGCACACCACTGGCCCCGGGCTGAAAGGGAAGAAGCCCGCGGAGCTTCTGTCCCAGACGGGGCCCACGCTGGCCAGCCCGACCTGGCGTC
>NW_027926004.1:0-225 GCF_054177405.1 Leptonychotes weddellii
GGCGGGGCAATTCCACCTCCGGCAAAGACATTTGGAAACCACGGCAACAGGCCCCGCCCCCAGAAGATCAGCAAGAACAGCCGGCCAAGACCAAGTTTACCGATCAATGAGAACGGCAGAACTCCAGTGCTAGTGGAATACTGCACATAGAATCCATGGCTTTTTTACCATGATTCTGTAGTCTTTCAAAGTTAATTTTTTTTTAACTGTCTTTATTTTTTTTTT
>NW_027926005.1:0-225 GCF_054177405.1 Leptonychotes weddellii
TGAGGTGATTGTTTCTATCTTGTCATTTTGTCCAGAGAATAGATGAATGAGAGAACAAAATGCTAACAGGGTAACAACGTCCCCAGAAAATACACACTAAACAAATCAGAAGAGACCTGAAATGGGCCTAAAGAAAGGGAAAGAAAGAGAAAAGAAAAAAAAAAAAGAAAAAGAAAAAGATAAAAACAAACAAACAAAACAAAACAAAAACAGAATGTGATCAAA
>NW_027926006.1:0-225 GCF_054177405.1 Leptonychotes weddellii
GGTGTTATGCACAAACAATGAATCAGGGAACACTACATCTAAAACTAATGATGTAATGTATGGGGATTAACATAAGAATAAAAAAGAAAAAAAAAAGATTGCCCTGTTTCAGACACAGTCGCAGGTTTGTGAGCCCTGGCACACTCTTACTTCAGACCAGCTGTCTAAAAATTTGGGGTTTTCCACAGCCATCCTCAGGTTAACTATTTCATTAAAATGACTCCT
>NW_027926007.1:0-225 GCF_054177405.1 Leptonychotes weddellii
GTTGATTTACTTAACCCCTATCCTCTTACAAATCGAACCACCCAACAAACTGCACAGGCTGACTGGATGAATCATTTCCAGGGTGGCAGAGTCCTATGATGATTCTCAGAATCACTCTGATAAAGGTCAGAGAGGTGATTAATGGTTAATTACTGGGAGAGTAGAACCTTTGGGGGAGTAATGGACAATTTTTTTTTTTACAGTAATGTTTCCTTTGAAATTTTT
>NW_027926008.1:0-225 GCF_054177405.1 Leptonychotes weddellii
TGAGGTGATTGTTTCTATCTTGTCATTTTGTCCAGAGAATAGATGAATGAGAGAACAAAATGCTAACAGGGTAACAACGTCCCCAGAAAATACACACTAAACAAATCAGAAGAGACCTGAAATGGGCCTAAAGAAAGGGAAAGAAAGAGAAAAGAAAAAAAAAAAAGAAAAAGAAAAAGATAAAAACAAACAAACAAAAACAAAACAAAACAAAAACAGAATATG
>NW_027926009.1:0-1346 GCF_054177405.1 Leptonychotes weddellii
GATCGAGCCCTGCATCAGGCTCCCTGCTCAGTGGGAAGCCTGCTTCTCCCTCTCCCACTCCCCCGCTTGTGTTCCCTCTCTCGCTATGTCTCTCTCTGTCAACTAAATAAATAAAATCTTTAAAAAAAAAAGAAAAACTTTGATACATTAAATCTATATTCTTAATAAAATAATAATAGATGCTAATTTAACAAAAAAATGGATAAATGATATTGAGTAAGGGTGGGGTAAGATGGCGGTATAAGATAACAAAATCTTCATTTTCCTTAGAAAGAATATAATACACAATGTTTTTTTAAAGATCAAGAAAAGATAGGGGTGCCTAGGTGGCTCAGTCGGTTAAGCATCTGCCTTCAGCTCAGGTCATGATCCCAGGGTCCTGGGATCGAGCACTCTCTGCTCAGTGGGGAGCCTGCTTCCCCCTCTCCCTCTGCCTGCCACACTGCCTCCTTGTGTTCTTTCTGTCAAATAAATAAATAAAATCTTTGAAGATCAAGAAAAGGCAACATAAGCACATTATTTAGAATTATGGAGTAACTACCTAAAGAAACAACAAAAAGAACTGAAAGTGTTGCCTCTGTGGAATAGGGAAAAAAAGATGGAGCAGGGAGAACTATTTATGTGTTTATTTACGTATCTACTTACTTACTTACTGTTTGAAGCTACTACCTGACTTTTTGAAATATGTTTATTCAATTTGTAAAATGAAAAATAAATTTTAAAAAGAAAGAAAGAAAATTGGGGGAGCCAAAGTATATTCAGGAAGATCATTAAGTGTGGGATGCTTGCAGTAGAGATTAAGGAAATAAAGTTGATTAAAGAAATATTTAGGGGATAAAATTTACAGGAGTTGGAGATGAATTTGAAAAAGACATGAGAGAAATGTGGGTATTGAGGGTAACTCACAGGTTCTGACTAAATAACAAAAGGCGCTATTCTTAAAAGATAGCAAGTACTAGAAGCAGAGCAATTTGGGTCTGAGGACCTGAGTTTTGTTTTAGATGTGTAGATTTAAGGTGCCTTTGAGGCATCCAGATAGAGATATCATCTAGACAGGGATCTATCTATTTGTATCTAAAACTCAGTAGAGAGATTTGGGCATGATATTTATTTGGAATCACAGGTGGAGACAAAGATGAAATTGCTTAATGGAGAAAAAAGGGAGGGAGACAACAGTACCTAGGAATGAGCTATGAATACCCAACTACAGGTGGGCAGACAGAAGAGAATGAGTATGTAAAAGAGTTGGAAAAGGCTTGACCGAAGAGGTGGAATGAAAATCCAAAGAGTATCACTGAAGGCAAAGGAATAAAGTATTGAATAAAGACATGATCAGTGGTGTATAA
>NW_027926010.1:0-225 GCF_054177405.1 Leptonychotes weddellii
CTCTAAGACACCAGGAACCTCACAAAGACCCAGCCACAGCACAGGGACTGCAGTATGCACGTCAATACAGAAAAAAACTAGAAACAACCTTAATGTCCAATCCTAGGAAGCAAGTTAATAACTGTAGTATGGGTCATCCACATGCCAGAATACTGTAGGGTTCACAAGTTCTGCTGCAGAAATACTTTCTCAACAAGGATAGATGTCCAAACTACGTTGTTACGT
>NW_027926011.1:0-225 GCF_054177405.1 Leptonychotes weddellii
ATTATATGTTAAAAAAAAAAAAAAACGAAGATAGTAGGAAGGGAGAAATGAAGGGGGGGGAAATCGGTGGGGGAGACGAACCATGAGAGACTATGGACCTTGAGAAAAACAAACTGAGGGTTCTAGAGGGGAGGGGGGTGGGAGGATGGGTTAGCCTGGTGGTGGGTATTGAGGAGGGCACGTACTGAATGGAGCACTGGGTGTTATACGCAAACAATGAATCGC
>NW_027926012.1:0-225 GCF_054177405.1 Leptonychotes weddellii
GCTTAATAAATATATGAGGGCCAGATATTTTGCTCGGACGGTGGTTTCCAAACTTCAGAACATGCAAGAATTGCCTGAGCCTATAAAGAAAGAAATCACAGGCCGCCCTTGTACAGATTATGAATCTGTAAGTCTGTGAAGCCCAGAAATCTCTCCATCATTATGGTGGACATAGTAGACGGCCTTTCCATAGAGATAGTCTCCAGAAAATATTCCCTGATATCC
>NW_027926013.1:0-225 GCF_054177405.1 Leptonychotes weddellii
TGAGAGAGAGAGCACATGAGAGGGGGGAGGGTCAGAGGGAGAAGCAGACTCCCTGCCGAGCAGGGAGCCCGATGTGGGACTCGATCCAGGGACTCCAGGATCATGACCTGAGCCGAAGGCAGTCGCTTAACCAACTGAGCCACCCAGGCGCCCCTAAATGGTGGACTTTTATATGCACATAGCTCTTGTTCATTGGTTAAAAATGTAATTTGGGGTGGCTAATTC
>NW_027926014.1:0-225 GCF_054177405.1 Leptonychotes weddellii
GCCCACTGTCCTCAAGGGTCAGGTTATCAATCCTCAGGGTCGTTATGTTGAGCACATGGACCCTCTTCTCGAACTTGTCCTGGAAGTTGACCCATTCTGGAACATCTCTCCCAGGAAACACGTGCAGCATGATTATGTAGTTTGACCCGGATACAATGCCCCATGAAATCTTCTCCAGCCCGACCTCTGGAGGTAATTCTGGACTTCTGATCACATGAAACCACA
>NW_027926015.1:0-225 GCF_054177405.1 Leptonychotes weddellii
CTAAAATAAATAAATCTTAAAAAAACACAAGTAAATAAAGTCTCAGAGAGAGTAAGGAGTTTGCCAAGGTCCTACAGATAAAAAACTGCAGTTAAGATTCAAACTCAGATCTCTGATTTTCAAGTCCCTGTGCCTCTAAGACATCACTCAAGTATTTTGCGTATCTTCAGTGGTGGTTCTTAACTACTTTTGAGGGCCACGGACTCCTTTCAGAATCTGGGGAAT
>NW_027926016.1:0-225 GCF_054177405.1 Leptonychotes weddellii
GTAAATTTAATTGTAATAGCTGTCAACTAATTATCCTTCAAAAATGATTCCAGAAAAATTATAATATGACCAGAGCCATGTGGAAGTACCTCTTTCCCACAGTCTTTCCAACAGTGTGTACTAATAAACTTCAAAAAATTTTATTTACCATTTAGGTTGCTGATAAAAGGACCATGATTTTGTTTTAATTTATATTGATATAAATGTGAGGTGGAACATCTATTC
>NW_027926017.1:0-225 GCF_054177405.1 Leptonychotes weddellii
TCCTAGCTGTGTGACTTTGAGCAAATGACCCTCCAAGCCTATTTCCTCACTGTAAAATGTGGATAATAATACTATTACTATTCATAATAATAATATTAGTAGTTCCTACATCATAGGGTTATGAGAGTTGAATCAGATAATGCATGTAAAATACTACAGTCCCTGGTTTGCTTTATAATATAAATTCTTTTTTTTTTTTTAAAGATTTTATTTATTTATTTGAGA
>NW_027926018.1:0-225 GCF_054177405.1 Leptonychotes weddellii
AGAGGTCGCATGGCCGGGGCCGGGGGACCCCTGTAGGCTGTACTGATGGTTCTGACTTTTACTCTGAGCAAAACGGGGAGTCCCATAGGGCTTCCATAGGGAGCAATATGCTCTAACTCCCATCTTTAAAAACGCTGTCTGGCTGCCTGTTAGAGGCTGCAGAGGGGGTGGCAGGGTGATAGCCTGCAGAAGAGGTTCCAGCAGGAATTCAGGTGAGAAATGATG
>NW_027926019.1:0-225 GCF_054177405.1 Leptonychotes weddellii
TTCTTCTCCTTCTTCTTCTCCTTCTTCTTCTTCTTCTTCTTTCTCTTCTTCTTTTGAGAGAGAGAGAGAGAGGAGTGCACGTGTGCACAGGCAGGGGAAGGAGCAGAGGGAGAGAGAGAATCTCAACCTGGCCCCATGCCCAGCACAGAACCCCACCAGAGGCATGATCTCTGGTGACTCAGGTCATGATTTCAGGTCTCCAAAGCCAAAATCAAGAGTTGGACG
>NW_027926020.1:0-1346 GCF_054177405.1 Leptonychotes weddellii
CTTCCTTAGGGATATACGCACAGTATTCTGACAGTCTGTATAAGATGTCCCTATCCTGATCTACTGGACCACCAGAGAAACAGGAGAAAACAGGTAGTTTGCTACAAGAGGAAGCACCAAGGTAAGATATGGCCACCGTCAAGGCCACCCACTCATCACATGGGACTAACTGCTCCGAATGCTAGGTGGGACTCCAGGAGGAATGCAGAACTTTCCAAATGCAGCCATCAGCCCTACCAGCTTCCTGTAGGCTCATTTTTTTAAGATTTTATTTGAGAGCGAGCAAGCACGTGCGGGAGGGGCAGAGGGAGAGGAAGAAGCAGACTCCCCATTGAGCAGGGACCTGATGTGGGACTCAATCCCAGGACCCCGAGATCATAACCCCAGCCGAAGGCAGATGCTTAACCCACTGAGCCACCCAGGCACCACAGGCTCATCGTTCCTTAGCCAGCCATCCCATAAAATAAATGATGCTGATCCCCATTCCATACTCGATCCTGAGATGTTAATATGTTCTTATATGTCACTTACATGCTCCGCAAGGACCTTGCCATATCCAGAACTGGTCTTCCTTTCATCATCCCTGTATCTTGACATAAAATGGTATCACCTTAACTAGAAAACAGTAAACCCTAACATGTTCCAACAAAGCACAAATTTAGTCAGTCTTGTGGACGCTAGCTCTTCCAACTAACTTCCAAGAATAACATCAAGGGTGCCTGGCTAGCTCAATCTGTGGAGCATGCGACTCCTGATCTCAGGGTTGTTGAGTTCAAACCCCATGTTGGGCGTGGAGCCTACTTAAAAAGAAAAAAAAAGACTAACATTCAAGACTAATGTTGCCTATGCGTCAACCTCACTGCCGCCACCTGGCTTATGCCTAATGTCTCACCTCCAACAGGTTCTCTACCTCTAGTCTACCTTTAAGGGCTAGAGTGATCAAAACTGATCATGGAAGGGCGCCTGGGTGGCTCAGTTGGTTGAGCGACTGCCTTCGGCTCAGGTCATGATCCTGGAGTCCCGGGATCGAGTCCCGCATCGAGCTCTCTGCTCGGCAGGGAGTCTGCTTCTCCCTCTGACCCTCCCCCCTCTCATATGCTCTCTCTCTCATTCTCTCTGTCTCAAATAAATAAATAAAAAATAAAATCTTTAAAAAAAAAAAAAAAACTGATCATGGAAAAGACAGCCTCACTTCTAACATTAGGACACCTAAACTCTTTCACCCTGACCTTTAAGGGCTCCATCCAACCTGTCTTCCTTTCATATGTCCCATGATCCCAGCAATATCTGCTCACACCCCATTCCCTAGAACATGCTGGTCCCTTAACTCTGGACACCTTGCAATC
>NW_027926021.1:0-225 GCF_054177405.1 Leptonychotes weddellii
TGTGGGGAGGAAAAAGTTTTCCTCTACCTTCTTTGGGTCCCTGGCTGGGTCTGAAAATTAAACTGATAAAGACAGAGTAACAGGAGAAAAGGATATAAATTGATTTAATACAAGTTTTATGTGACACGAGAACTTTCATAAGGAAATAAAGACCTGAAGAAACAGACCTCCAGCTATAGGGAAGGCACTTCTCTCAGGATTTTGTGACCAGTTTCAGGGAAGAAG
>NW_027926022.1:0-225 GCF_054177405.1 Leptonychotes weddellii
GTCAACAGTAGGCTATCTGCAGTTACGTTTTGGGGGAATGAAAAGTTATACACGGATATTCGACTGCACAGGGCGGTCGGTGCCCCTAATGCCCACGCTGTTCAAGGATCAACTCTAATCTCCCCCACCCACCCTTCTGCCTTTTGGGTGCAGATTCTATATGGATCACAAGTCAGAACAGTGAAAGGTATAGCCTAGTCCTAAGTCACTGTTAACAACACCAAG
>NW_027926023.1:0-225 GCF_054177405.1 Leptonychotes weddellii
GTAGTGGGTTGAATTGTGTCCCCCCCCCCAAAAAGTCCTAATCTCTGGTACCTGTGAATGTCCACCTTATTTGCAAAGAGTATCTGCAAATATAGTCAGGTAAAGATGAGGTCATACTGGATTAGGGTGGATCCTAAATCCAACGACTGGTGTCCTAATAAGAAAAGGAGAGAGACATTTAGACATGGAGACAGAACACACTGTGCAGGAAGGCCACATGAACCC
>NW_027926024.1:0-225 GCF_054177405.1 Leptonychotes weddellii
ACCGCGGGTTTCTGGCAAGATCTGTTCAGATGACCCAGGAGGGGCCGGGCTGACGGCCTTTTCCTGGAAGAGGGCAGTTGAGGGGCCAGGGCATAGGGACAGGGACTGGCCCATTTGCACAAGTGATAGAGGGGCAGCTGCCGGCCCAACCCTCCAAGCCGGAGAGCCCCCAAGGTCCCGGGGCTTGAAGAGCAGCCTCACCCCCACTCAACTCAGATAGCAGAC
>NW_027926025.1:0-225 GCF_054177405.1 Leptonychotes weddellii
CTGTGTGTTGAGAGATGGTGCCTCTAAGGTGGTGGCCGGGCAGTCAGTGCTCAGCACACGCTTCCTGCAAGACGCAGGGTGCCTTCCAGGCCTGGGCCCTTCCTTGTCCCTGCACCCTCCTCCCCTGCGGAGCATTCGTCTTGGTTTGCCATCAGCAACCTCCTCACTCTTGTCTGTCTCCATAGAGAGCAGGGTCTGCGGCTATCTCTGTGTGTCCAGCATCAG
>NW_027926026.1:0-225 GCF_054177405.1 Leptonychotes weddellii
ATTGACCTATTACCACTTTCAGTGTGGAAAACAGGAAATGAAAAACTCAATGCTTTGTATCCTAGAATTCTGCTAATATGACAGTTGTCTTGATCTGGCTAATGGTGTTCTTAGTGGAAGTAGATGATAGAACTCCTCATACCACAAATATATAGACATAAACTGGAAACATTCCCTACAGTGTGCCCTATAGTGGTCCATGGTGAACCACAATTGCCTACATAG
>NW_027926027.1:0-225 GCF_054177405.1 Leptonychotes weddellii
AAAAAATCACAATATTTTCATCAAGGTACAAAAAAAAAAGAGCATGCTTCATTGCATCTCCCATTGGCTACATCCCTCCCTCCTTCTCTTATTTTCCACGTGGCCCACACACCCTGGAGAGGTGATGAGAGTACACTATGGTCAGATCCTGACGCCTGCAGGGCACATTGCCCACCCCAGACAATGCGGCCACCCTGCTGGGGCCTGGCAGTGGTGTGGCTAATG
>NW_027926028.1:0-225 GCF_054177405.1 Leptonychotes weddellii
CATCAGAGATGCCAGTCATCAGAGACTGCCAATGTGAGATGGAGCAAATACTCTCACATAAATCCAGACCATGTTGTGCAACCCCTTCTTAACCAGAATCTTGTACTACTGCCAAGTCAAGAACTTTATTCTTTTTGTCTTCTCCTTAATTTATTTTGCCATCTCCTGCTTCAGTCTGAATCCAACCAAATAGTGCTTAACACTTTTTTTTTCTTAATTTGCCAT
>NW_027926029.1:0-225 GCF_054177405.1 Leptonychotes weddellii
CCTTTCTTCGATCTCCTGTTGAGTTCGTAGGTGTTCAGAATGGTTTGATCCCTATCCAGCTGAATTCCTGAGAGGAGACGAAATCCAGGTCTCCTACTCCTCCGCCATCTTGCTCCGCCCCCGAAACTCAGTCATTTTGAAAGAGCTAGGATACTGTAAATTTACCATTGATTGATTAAGAAATAGGATTTGGTTCCAACCATTAATAAATGATTAAGGACAACA
>NW_027926030.1:0-225 GCF_054177405.1 Leptonychotes weddellii
AGAGGTCGCATGGCCGGGGCCGGGGGACCCCTGTAGGCTGTACTGATGGTTCTGACTTTTACTCTGAGCAAAACGGGGAGTCCCATAGGGCTTCCATAGGGAGCAATATGCTCTAACTCCCATCTTTAAAAACGCTGTCTGGCTGCCTGTTAGAGGCTGCAGAGGGGGTGGCAGGGTGATAGCCTGCAGAAGAGGTTCCCCAGCAGGAATTCAGGTGAGAAATGA
>NW_027926031.1:0-1346 GCF_054177405.1 Leptonychotes weddellii
TCCTGCCTTCTACAAAATTTCTAGCGAGTGAATTCCGCAGGGCAGGAAGTCGAGTCCATGAAAAGGTGTGTGGTACTGAGGTTGCAGATGAGGACACTCATCTGGCTAACTAACCCATGTGGTTATTTGGAGCCCACCTGCCATCTCGATTGCTCGGACAGTCAGGAGGGTTTTGGTTTGGTGTTTGTAACTTACATGCCTCCACTCATCTCATCCTCACGTGCTTAGGATGGGGAATGTGATTGCTGGTTTGCAGAATGGGAAACTGAGGCCCGCAGTGAGTTCAGACCATCCATAATCAGATGGGTTCCAGGTTTCTAAAACTGAGCCTTCTGGTTCGTAATCTTTGCTTGGGGGCGGTAGACGGTGTCGCTGAGCAAAGTGCTGAACTCTTGGAGAAGGGGTTCCGAGAAGGGTGAGCCAGTGTTGGGCCCTTGGAGGAGGTGGCAGCCAGCCTGAGGCCCGAAAGAGAAGGGGTGGGTAGAGAAGAGCCTTCTAAGCAGAGGAAAAACCTGATTGAGGGCTCAGAGGCCAGAGCGCTGAGCCTTTGTGTCTGGAACTAGTTAAGTTTGCCACCCACATCTGTGGGGAGAAGGGAGAGGAGGAATGGGGTCTTTACCTGGAGGGCAAGGGAAGCTATGGGAGGTTTTAGAGCAGGGGGTGCTGAGTGCTGTTTGGGATGATCAGAGAATGGGCATTCCATGGGGAACACTCAGGAGGCACCTGGACATGTGGTTTGGGCTAGAGGTTGGGCTGTGGGTACTGTGGTGGATGGATGGTATGTGAGGGGCAAGAAGGGGTCAGGGAGCAAGCAGAGTGAGATGAGTAAGGGCCCCAGATTGAGTCACCCCAACATTTAAGAGTGTCAAGGAGGGAGGAGCCTGCAAAGAGGACCTAGGGATAACAAACAGAGGGGGCGTCCAGGAGACCACTGTGCCTTGGCTGCCAAGGGAAGAGAATGTTCTAGGAGGGAAGGAGTGGTCAGCCAGGAGGTCCTGCAAGGTGGGGACTGACAAAGCCAGAGGAGGGAGAGGGAGTGAGGCAGCAGAGAGGGGTTAGGGATATAGACAGCTCTCTAAAGAGGTTTAGCTTGAGGGGAAACACAACTAAAGATAACTAGATAGTTGCTTTTTATTTTTTAAGACTGGAAGAAACTAATAAAAAAGGACATAAGGGAGTGTGAGGCATATCCTAGAAGTGGGGGACATTTTTACCCTGGCACGGCTCGATCCAGGGCTTCCAGCAACTGACTCGCTCACTGTTGTTTCCTGCGTTTGTTGTATCTGGGGGCTGCATTCTGAAGGAGGCTTGCCAAATGCACTGATAAATTTTCCCAAGAGGAGGGG
>NW_027926032.1:0-225 GCF_054177405.1 Leptonychotes weddellii
CCACGCTTGATTAAAAATTAGATCCATATTTTTTTTCTTTAGGTCTTAATTAGCTTCTTCATAAACTACAAACATTATCATTGGAGACACATGCTGGGACAGACAAATTAGACACTCGTTGCCAGCCTGAGAGGGTCCCCGGTGATTAACTGTCACGATGCTGATGTTGACAGTGCCGCTTTTCTTTTTTTTTTTTTTTTATTTTATTTTTTTTTAATTCTTATG
>NW_027926033.1:0-225 GCF_054177405.1 Leptonychotes weddellii
TGAGAGAGAGAGCACATGAGAGGGGGGAGGGTCAGAGGGAGAAGCAGACTCCCTGCCGAGCAGGGAGCCCGATGTGGGACTCGATCCAGGGACTCCAGGATCATGACCTGAGCCGAAGGCAGTCGCTTAACCAACTGAGCCACCCAGGCGCCCCTAAATGGTGGACTTTTATATGCACATAGCTCTTGTTCATTGGTTACAAATGTAATTTGGGGTGGCTAATTC
>NW_027926034.1:0-225 GCF_054177405.1 Leptonychotes weddellii
CCCTGAAACGAGGTTTAGAGGAAAAGATGCTGAACTTGGAATCAGTAAGGTCTGGCTTGGAATCCAGGCTGCATCTACTTGCTTTTGCTCTCTGTGCCTCAATCCTAACTGTAAAAATGAGAATAACAGCCACAATAATAGGAAGAGTAGCAGATGTTTTTTGAAGCCTTACCACGTGCCAGCTACCACCATGCTTACCATTTTGGTGGAATATCTCTTTTAATC
>NW_027926035.1:0-225 GCF_054177405.1 Leptonychotes weddellii
GGGTATCCTGTTAAGTAAAATAATTTAGACAAAGACAAATATCATGTGATTTCACTTATCTGTAGAATTTAAAAACAGAAAAAAATGAACAAACAAAAAAAAGCGGTAACAGATCCATAAATACAAAGACCAAACTGATGGTTTTCAGAGGGGAGGTGTAGATGAGCAAAATGGGTAGATGCTATGTAGTGGGAGATATAGGCATCCAGGTATGGAATGAAGACA
>NW_027926036.1:0-225 GCF_054177405.1 Leptonychotes weddellii
AAATAAACCCATACACATACAGCCAACTGATTATTGACAAGAGTGTCAGCACCATCAACAGAGAAAAGAATAGTTTTTTCAACAAATGGCACTGGGGCAACTGGATATTTACATGCAAAAGAGTAAGTTGGACTCCTACCTCACAGCATATACAGAAATGAACTTATTTGGATCAAAGACCTAAATTTAAAACTCTTAGAACCAATCTGTTCTCTGTATCTATGA
>NW_027926037.1:0-225 GCF_054177405.1 Leptonychotes weddellii
GCGCCTGGGTGGCTCAGTCGTTAAGCGTCTGCCTTCGGCTCAGGTCATGATCCCAGGATCCTGGGATCGAGCCCCGCATCGGGCTCTCTGCTCAGCGGGGAGCCTGCTTCTCCCTCTCCTACTCTGCCTGCTTGTGTTCCCTCTCTCACTGTCTCTCTCTGTCAAATAAATAAATAAAATCTTTAAAAAAAAAAAAGAACAGCTAGGCCTTCATGCCTGGGTCAC
>NW_027926038.1:0-225 GCF_054177405.1 Leptonychotes weddellii
AGTACAAGTAGTTGAATAGGTTAGCGTTCATACATTTTCTAGAAATATATAATGTTCATGGTATATAAATTTTTTAGAACACAGAAAACCATTTCCCAATCCATTTTTCAAAATCAGTATAACCCTGATATCAAAAGTTAGTAAAGAGATCACACATACACAACTACAAACTAGACTCAAATATAAACAGGTGAATAAATACAAAGTCATATAAGGGCACATGAA
>NW_027926039.1:0-225 GCF_054177405.1 Leptonychotes weddellii
CCAGGCCAGCCCGGGAGCTGCAGCCGTGTGCCAGGGCCTGTGTTTATCTGGGGAAGAAGGCCCTGCGTCCGGGCCTGCCACGCCTGACCCAACGTTCCTGCAGTCAGCGAGCCCGGAGTCAGCAGCTGGGGCCTGGCCGGTGGCCCCAAGCCCGGTGGAGAAGCCACCGGGCTGGCCTCACCAGCTGGGCCTTTGTGTCTGGCTCTGGAGACACCCTTCCCGGCC
>NW_027926040.1:0-225 GCF_054177405.1 Leptonychotes weddellii
AGCTTCTGCACAGCAAATGAAACCATCAACAAAATTAAAAAGACAACCTATGGAATGGGGAAAAAAATATTTACAAGCCATGTACCTAATAAAGGGTTAATATAGAAAATAGAAATAGAACTCATACAACTCGATAGCAAAAAACAAATTAACCCAACTGAAAATACGCAAAGGACCCCATTAGACGTTGTTCCACGGAAGATATACTAATGGCCAATAGGCACA
>NW_027926041.1:0-225 GCF_054177405.1 Leptonychotes weddellii
GCAATTGCACTACTAGGTATTTATCAAAAGGATACAAAAATACAGATTCGAAGGGGTACATGCATCCTGATGTTTACAGCAGCATTATCAACAATAGCCAAATTATGGAAAGAGCCCAAATGTCCATTGGCTGATGCATGGACAAAGAAAATGTGGGAGAAATATATATATGTGTATCTATTATCTATATATCTAATGTGTCTATATATATATACAACTTATACA
>NW_027926042.1:0-1346 GCF_054177405.1 Leptonychotes weddellii
GACGTGGGACTGGATCCCGGGACTCCAGGATCATGACCTGAGCCGAAGGCAGTCGCTTAACCAACTGAGCCACCCAGGCGCCCCTCTCTTCTTTCTTTTTTCAAACAACTTCTTATCTTACCAATTCCTTTTATAAAATCTTTTATAATTTGTATCTTTACAGTCATATTCCATCCCTTCATTGTATTAACCTTTATTTTTGTACATATATAAGTTTTTCTTTAAAATTTTGGCAGGCACTTGCTTCTAAGAGACCAAAATACACCCAAAATCTGTGTGTGGCACTGATCTATGCATCAGCCTGATCATATCTGATCATATTCTGTTTTTTTGTTTTGTTTTGTTTTGTTCTGTTTTTGTTTATTTTTATCTTTTCTTTTTTTTTTTCCTCTTTCTTTCCCTTTCTTTTCCCCCGGTTTCAGGTCTTTTCTGATTTGTTTAGAGTATATTTTCTGGGGACGTTGTTAATCTGTTAGCATTTTGTTCTCTCATTAATCTATTCTCCTCTGGACAAAACGACAAGACAGAAAAAAATCACCTCAACAAAAAGAACAAGAGGCAGTACTGACTGCCAGGGACCTAATCAATATGGACATTAGTACGATGTTGGAACTAGAGTTCAGAATGATGATTTAAAGATACTAGCTGGGCTTCAAAAAAGGATGTAAGTTATTAGAGAAACCCTTTCTGGAGAAATAAAAGTACTAAAATCAAACCAAGTCAAAATCAAAAAGGCTATTAATGAGGTGCAATCAAAAATGGAGGCTCTCACTGCTAGGATAAATGGGGCAGAAGACAGAATTAGTGATATAGAAGACCAAATGATGGAAAATAAAAAAGCTGAGAAAAAGAGAGATAAACAACTACTGGATCATGAGGGCAGAATTTGAGAGATAAGAGATACCATAAGACAAAACAATATTAGAATAATTGGGATCCCAGAAGAAGAAGAAAGAGAGAGAGGGCCAGAAGGTATATTGAAGGAAATTATAGCAGAGAACTTCCCTAATTTGGGGAAGGAAACAGGCATCAAAATCCAGGAGGCACAGCAAACCCCCCTCAAAATCAATAAAAATAGTTCAACACCCCGACATCTAATAGTAAAACATAGGAGTCTCAGAGACAAAGAGAAAATCTTGAAAGCAGCTTGGGAGAAGAGATCTGTAACTTACAATGGTAGAAACATTAGATTGGCAACAGACCTATCCACAGAGACCTGGCAGGCCAGAAAGGACTGGCATGATATATTCAGAGCACTAAATGGGAAAAATATGCAGCCAAGAATACTCTATCCAGCTAGGCTGTCATTGAAAGTAGAAGGAGAGATAAAATGCTTCCAGGACAAA
>NW_027926043.1:0-225 GCF_054177405.1 Leptonychotes weddellii
GCCCCAAGAAAGCCAGCCAGACGCTCGGCCTTCCGTGGGACGCCTCCAGCACGGTGACCCCGACGGGCCCCCTGCGAGGACTCACAGGCCCCGGGGAGAGAAGCCCCGGCTCCTCGGTGTTCTGCCCGCTCCTGTGCCAACCACGCCTCCCACCACGCCGCTGGACTCGCCCACGCCGTCCTCCCGCCCGAGGTGCTCCACTCCTTCCCTTCCAGGGATCCCTGC
>NW_027926044.1:0-225 GCF_054177405.1 Leptonychotes weddellii
TGTTAAGTAAATAAATAAAATCTTAAAAAAAAAAAAATCCTTTAGTATTTCCTTCAGAGTGAGTTCATTGGTGACAAATTCAGTTTTGGTTTGCCTGAAATTGCCTTTATTTCATCTTTATTTCAGAAAGATACCTTGTAATTAAAAGCAGGCATTTTCAGTTTTTAAAAAATGTAGGTTTAAGTAGAGTAATATCTTCGGGAGTTAAGACTTAAGTCTTCACTT
>NW_027926045.1:0-225 GCF_054177405.1 Leptonychotes weddellii
GGCTCAGGTCATGATCCTGGAGTCCTGGGATCAAGTCCCGCATCGGGCTCCCTGCTCGGCAGGGAGTCTGCTTCTCCCTCTGACCCTCCTCCCTCTCATGCTCTCTGTCTCTCATTCTCTCTGTCTCAAATAAATAAATAAAATCTTTAAAAAAAAAAAAACAGTTATAGAGATTTAAAGGCTTGTTTTTTTTTTTTTTAAAGGCTTGTTTTCATTAAAATTGCT
>NW_027926046.1:0-225 GCF_054177405.1 Leptonychotes weddellii
TGGCTCAGTCGTTAAGCGTCTGCCTTGGGCTCAGGTCATGATCCCGGGGTCCTGGGATCGAGCCCCTCATCGGGCTCCCTGCTCCGCGGGAAGCCTGCTTCTCCCTCTCCCACTCCCCCTGCTTGTGTTCCCTCTCTCGCTGTGTCTCTCTCTGTCAAATAAATAAATAAAAGCTCTTTAAAAAAATAAATAAATAAAAAATGTTAGTTTTTCACTTTAAGGTTT
>NW_027926047.1:0-225 GCF_054177405.1 Leptonychotes weddellii
ATATCACTGCCGTGGAACGAGAGACGATACCTGTCAATGAGAAAAGACCGTATTACCACTTACCTGGAATGGGGCACAGCGCAAGCGCCCTGCGATTTTTTATATTTTTAGGCCAAACGCCAACTGAAAATGTAACTTGCCCAGCACAGTTTAAAATAGGTTCTAAAACACAGATGCCTGACAGTGAAAATGTATACCCACCATGATTGAAGCTTGGCACGGATT
>NW_027926048.1:0-225 GCF_054177405.1 Leptonychotes weddellii
ATAGATAGATAGATGATAGATAGATAGATAGATAGATAGATAGATAGATAGATAGATGACAGATAGATGACCATACTATAGTTGTACCTAGCAATCTCTTGGTCATAGATATATTGAACTTATAAACACATATAACTTTTTAAAGTTCTCCCAAATGCTATTCCTAAGCCAAGTGTTTCATATCCTGGATTTGCAGAATAAGTTTTTCAGACCCAAAAGAAGAAC
>NW_027926049.1:0-225 GCF_054177405.1 Leptonychotes weddellii
GAAATAAAAAGGAAAAAAATTCCCCTGTTTGAAACACTGCATTACATAATTTTACCTGCCCAAACAGACCATTTACAAATATTAGGTCAATAAACTGCTAACATCCATAAAAAGGTAGCTTTCTTACTAAAATGCAAGAATTTAAAAGATTGGTATCTAAACAAGAAAAGACAAAAACAAACTGGAATGAAAACCTAGATATCACATCTAAAATCGGGGCTTTTT
>NW_027926050.1:0-225 GCF_054177405.1 Leptonychotes weddellii
AAAAACCTCATTAGTGGGGCACCTAGGTGGCTCAGTTGGTTAAGTATCTGACTCTGGTTTCAGCTCAGGTTGTGATCTCAGGGTTGGGAGACTGAGCCCTGCATCGGGCTCCACACTCAGCGGAGAGTCTGCTTGAGATTCTCTCCCTCTCCCACTGCCCCTCCTCCCCCTCAAATAAATAAATAAATCTTTAAAAAAACACTGGGACAAGTCCCACAGGAATTT
>NW_027926051.1:0-225 GCF_054177405.1 Leptonychotes weddellii
GCTTTGTAATAAGAGAAACAGCCCTTTTACTTAGTCAAGGCGGTATTTAGCAGACGCGTCAGCAAAAGGTAAAGAACAGGAAAACGCTGAGCTCCTAAAGTCCCTTTCTCTCCTATGTCCAGATGTGACAACTATTTCCATCGTCAAGCACAGCGGCCATTCCTACATACCTGCTGATGCACGTGTCTCAAAAAAACTGGTGTTGTGGGCATGTAGGAATTGCTT
>NW_027926052.1:0-1346 GCF_054177405.1 Leptonychotes weddellii
AAAACATTCAAAGAAGAAATAATACCTATTCTACCGAAGCTGTTTCAAAAAATAGAAACAGAAGGAAACCTACCAGACTCATTTTATGAAGCCAGCATCACCTTAATCCCCAAACCAGGCAAAGACCCCATCAAAAAGGAGAATTTCAGACCGATATCCCTGATGAATATGGATTCCAAAATCCTCAACAAAATCCTAGCTAATAGGATCCAACAAGACATTAAAAGGATCATCCACCACGACCAAGTGGGATTTATCCCCGGGATGCAAAGGTGGTTCAACATTCGCAAATCAATCGATGTGATGGAGCACATTAATAAGAGGAGGGAGAAGAACCATATGGTCCTCTCACTTGATGCAGAAAAAGCATTTGACAAAATGCAACATCCTTTCCTGATTAAAACTCGTCAGAGTATAGGGATAGAGGGAACATTCCTCAAGCTCATAAAATCCATCTATGAAAAACACACAGCAAATACCATCCTGAATGGGGAAAAGCTGAGAGCCTTTCCCTTACGATCAGGAACACATCAAGGATGCACACTCCCGCCACTATTGTTCAACAGAGTACTAGAAGTCCTAGCAACAGCAATCAGACAACAAAAAGAAATAAAAGGTATTCAGATTGGCAAAGAAGAAGTCAAACTCTGTCTTTTCACAGACAACATGATACTTTATGTGGAAAATCCAAAAGACTGCACCCCCAAATTAGTAGAACTCATCCAGCAATTCAGTAATGTGGCAGGATACAATATCAATGCACAGAAATCAGTTGCTTTCTTATACACTAACAACGCAACTGTAGAAAGGGAAATTAAAGAAACGATTCCATTTACAATAGCACCAAAAACCATAAGATACCTCAGAATAAACCTAACCAAAGAGGTAAAGGATCTATACTCTAGGAACTACAAAACACTCATGAAAGAAATGGAAGAAGACACAAAAAGATGGAAAAATATTCCATGCTCATGGATCGGAAGAATAAACTTTGTTAAAATGTCTATGCTACCCAAAGCAATCTATACCTTCAACGCCATCCTGATCAAAATTCCAACGACATTTTCAAAGTGTTGGACCAAACAATCCTAAAATTTGTATGGAATCAGAAAAGACCCCGAATCGCCAAGGAAATGTTTAAAAAGAAAAACAAAGCTGGGGGCATCACCATGCCTGATTTCAAGCTATATTACAAAGCTGTGATCACCAAGACAGCATGGTACTGGCACAAAAACAGACATACAGACCAATGGAACAGAACAGAGAACCCAGGTATGGACCCTCAACTCTATGGTCAAATAATCTTTGACAAAGCAGGAAAAAACATGCAATGGAAAAAAGACAGT
>NW_027926053.1:0-225 GCF_054177405.1 Leptonychotes weddellii
ATGCACAAACAATGAATCATGGAACACTTCATCTAAAACTAATGATGTAATGTATGGGGATTAACGTAAGAATAAAAAAAAAAACTAATGATGTAATTAATGTATGGTGATTAACATAACATAATAATAAAAAATAAAAAAAAGAGTAAAAAAAAAGACTTGAGGAGACCCACTCCAGATCTTTTTGTACATCTCTCTCTCTCTCTTTTAAACCTTTTTTTTTTT
>NW_027926054.1:0-225 GCF_054177405.1 Leptonychotes weddellii
ACTCAAATCAGTCCAAACTTTGCCACTGGGAGCTCATTCAGTTGGCTCCTTTATGCCTTTGACATATCCCCATCTGTTTGGTTTTAAACAGTTTCTTACATTCTGGCATTACAAGATGCTTCAACGGTATCTTGTATATTTTCTGCCCCAAGTCCCAGAATCAGCTGTTTCTCCAAGGGGACATAGTTTTTTTTTTTTTTTTTAATTGGAGAATGATATTAGAAA
>NW_027926055.1:0-225 GCF_054177405.1 Leptonychotes weddellii
CTCAGCCACCTACCTGTGTGCGGTGGAGGCACAGTGCTCCCTGGTGATCTGCAGCCTGCACCCAAACTGCAGCTGGGCCTGCACCCCAGCCCTCCCTGGGGCGGGCATTTGCCCCCAAAGCAGCCTTTGCACGTTTTCAGATCTATGTTACAGGACTGTTTTCCCCTCTTAAAATTAGACCCATCAGGGCTTTTTTCATTTTACTTGCTTTTCTTGCCCCTTTTC
>NW_027926056.1:0-225 GCF_054177405.1 Leptonychotes weddellii
GGTGTCACTTGGCGTCTCTCACGTGGCTTCAGGAAGATGGAGACTGGAACATTCAAAATGGCTTCCCTGATAGAGCTACCTTACAACCCAGCAATTGCACTACTGGGTATTTACCCCAAAGATACAAATGTAGGGATCCGAAGGGGTACGTGCACCCCGATGTTTATAGCAGCAATGCCCACAATAGCCAAACTGTGGAAAGAGCCAAGATGTCCATCGACAGAT
>NW_027926057.1:0-225 GCF_054177405.1 Leptonychotes weddellii
TAGCAGACACAGCCTCCCTCAGGTGTCCACCGGGCATGGCCGAGGTTCCTCAGGCTGGTTGCTGCTCTCTGGGCTCTGGCTGGCCGCACGGGGGACGGCCACATGCAGCTCCCAAGGCCATGTCTGTGCCCGTTCTGATGGGGCGGTTGGCGCGAGGGAGTCTTCTGCCCCTTCACCCTGTGTTGCCTTCACGCCTTAGGACTAAACTGCACGAAGTGATCGCTG
>NW_027926058.1:0-225 GCF_054177405.1 Leptonychotes weddellii
CACAGGCATGCTCATCAATCCCAATTCTGTGAGGGTGCTGGACAGGAAGGCTCTGGGGACCGAGCGCTCTGGCGCCACCTAGTGTGCACACACCATCACTGCCCCTCCAGCTCCAGCTGGAACAGACACAGGAGGCGGTTTAACACCCTCATTTTCACTGGGGACCGAGCGCTCTGGCGCCACCTAGTGTGCACACACCGTCACTGCCCGTCTGGCTCCAGCTGG
>NW_027926059.1:0-225 GCF_054177405.1 Leptonychotes weddellii
ATCTGCAATCCTTCTCTCCTATCAGCTTTTTTTTTTTTTTAAAGATTTTATTTATTTATTTGACAGAGAGAGTTAGCAAGAGCAGGAACACAAGCGGGGGAGTGGGAGAGGGAGAAGCAGGCTTCCTGCCGAGCAGGGAGTCCGATGCGGGGCTCGATCCCAGGACCCTGGGATCGTGACTGGAGCCGAAGGCAGACGCGTAACAACTGAGCCACCCAGGCGCCC
>NW_027926060.1:0-225 GCF_054177405.1 Leptonychotes weddellii
CAGACGTGAGTTTCTGGGGTGCTGCCGGGAGCAGCGCGGCGCCCCCTTCCCTCGGCCTGCGTGCCCCTGCTTCGACACTCTGCACCTGTCCCGTGCGCTCTGTGAAGTCCGGCTGGGACCCACGGGTTTGCAGGGACTGCTCGCTTTCCGAGTTCCTGGAACCCAGAGTGTTTTCACTGTTCCTGAGCCTTGCTGGCTTAGAGGCTTGTACCGCTAATGGTGCCA
>NW_027926061.1:0-225 GCF_054177405.1 Leptonychotes weddellii
CCTTATTTGACACTCTGACATCTGGAGCCTTGCTGACCCCAGAGAGGCTGTCCCTCCCACGGTGAGCCAGGTCCTAGAGACAGCAAACAGCTCACTGGGAGTGTGCCTTTCCCATGCAAGCCAACCCCCTCTGTGGGGCTCTCCCACTCTGGGCCACTAGCCCCCTGCCCTCATCGCCCCAGAGCAGGGACCAGACAGCTAGCCCCCCACCCTCATCACCCCCCG
>NW_027926062.1:0-225 GCF_054177405.1 Leptonychotes weddellii
CATGCGTGCACACCCTCATCCTTGGCCTTCCGGCCCTCGTCGTACAGCCCCTCGCCATTCCCTTGGGCCGCCCAGGATGCCCAAGCCGCCTGACCACCATCTCAACCTGATGAAGGGGCAGGCCTACAGCTTCGCCCACCAGCCATGGGCTGCGCTCCCGCCCCGCAGGGCTTTGTCTTCCTTCCCGCGGACCCCCGGCGCTTTGCCCCTGGGCCCCGCCCGGGT
>NW_027926063.1:0-1346 GCF_054177405.1 Leptonychotes weddellii
ACAGACAATCTAATTTGCTGCCATAGTTGTTCATAATATGTTCTTATAAGTGTTTGTATTTCTTTGGTGTTGGTTGTGATCTCTCCTCTTTCATTCATGATTTTATTTTTGGGGGTCCTTTCTCTTTTCTTTTTGGTAAGTCTGGCCAGGGGTTTATCAATCTTGTTAATTCTTTCAAAGAACCAGCTCCTAGTTTCATTGATCTGTTCTACTGTTCTTTGGTTTCTATTTCATTGATTTCTGCTCTAATCTTTATTATTTCTCTTCTCCTTCTGGGTTTAGGCTTTATTTGCTGTTCTTTCTCTAGCTCCTTTAGGTGTAGGGTTAGGTTGTGTACTTGAGACCTTTCTTGTTTCTTGAGCAAGGCTTGTGTTGCTATATATACTTTCCTCTTAGGACCGCCTTTGCTGCATCTCAAAGATTTTGAACAGTTGTGTTTTCATTTTCATTGGTTTCCATGAATTTTTTTAATTCTTCTTTAATTTCCTGGTTGACCCATTCATTCTTTAGTTGGATGCTCTTAAGCCTCCATGTATTTGAATTCTTTCCAAAATTCCTCTTGTGATTGAGTTCTAGTTTCAAAGCATTGTGGTCCGAAAATATGAAGGGAATGATCCCAATCTTCTGGTATAGGTTGAGACCTGATTTGTGACCTAGGATGTGATCTCTTCTGGAGGCTGTTCCATCAGCACTAGAGAAGAATGTGTATTCTGTTGCTTTGGGATGGAATGTTCTGAATATATCTGTGAAGTCCATTTGGCCCAGTGTGTCCTTTAAAGTCTTTATTTCCTTGTTGATCTTTGGCTTAGATGATCTGTCCATTTCAGTGAGGGGGGTGTTAAAGTCCCCCACTATTATTGTATTTTTGTCAATGTGTTTCTTTGCTTTTGTTATTAATTGGTTTATATAATTGGCTGCTCCCATGTTAGGGACATAGATATTTACACTTGTTAGAACTTCTTGTTGGATAGGCTGTTTAAGCAGGATATAGTGTCCTTCCTCATCTCTTATTACAGTCTTTGGTTTAAAATCTAATTTGTCTGATATAAGGATTGCCACTCCAGCTTTCTTTTGGTGTCCATTAGCATGGTAAATGGTTTTCCACCCCCTCACTTTCAAGCTGGAGGTGTCTTTGGGTCTAAAATGTGTATCTTGCAGACAGCATGTCGATGGGTCTTGTTTTTTAATCAAATCTGATAGCCTGTGTGTTTTGATTGGGGCATTGAGCCCATT
This sequence comes from Leptonychotes weddellii, assembly GCF_054177405.1. NCBI lineage: Eukaryota > Metazoa > Chordata > Mammalia > Carnivora > Phocidae > Leptonychotes > Leptonychotes weddellii. Next base: position 1,234 of record NW_027926063.1, read on the forward strand.
TACATTCAGGGTAACTATTGAAAGATAGGAATTTAGTGCCATTGTATTGCCTGTAAGGTGACTGTTACTGTACATTGTCTGTGTTCCTTTTTGGTCTATGTTACTTTTAGGCT
>NW_027926064.1:0-225 GCF_054177405.1 Leptonychotes weddellii
GCCCCAGACCCTGGAAGTGTATTGCTGTTTCCCCACGCTCCTGGGCCCTGCTCCTACCCTCCCCAGCACTCAGAAGCCAGCCCGCATACCGCTGAGGAGCAGGTCAGGGTCCAGGGCAAAGAAGATCAGCTTTCACAGGTGTTGGGACCTTAAATTACACAAAACACGTTACACACAGATGCACACGCGTGCACACAAATGCACACCATCGCACGCAGCAACCAT
>NW_027926065.1:0-225 GCF_054177405.1 Leptonychotes weddellii
TTCCTTTTGATGGCTGCATAATATTACATTGTATATATATACCACATCTTCTTTATCCATTCATCTGTTGATGGACATCTTGGCTCTTTCAAGAGTGTCCTCTTCTGTTGTAAAGTATTTATAATAACTGCTCTGAAGCCTTTGTCAGATAATTCCAATCAATTTCATTTCAGTATTGCTATTGAAATGTCTGGTTTGGCGGGGGGAGTTGTTTGGTTTTTTTGT
>NW_027926066.1:0-225 GCF_054177405.1 Leptonychotes weddellii
TTTAGTTGTGTCTCAACCAATGTGATGTATTCTTTTTATGGCCTTTTATAAGTCAATTTTCACATTAACTTTGTTTTCCTAATTAACTCAAAGTTCATTTGGTATTATGTTTAATAATTTTAATTATTCAATTTTTGGATTTTTTTTATGTTTAGAGATTCAGAAGATGTGGCTTATAAAATTGATCTTTTCAGTTTTGGGTGGTCAACTATATGATTAATTTTT
>NW_027926067.1:0-225 GCF_054177405.1 Leptonychotes weddellii
GCTGGATCATTATATTCTAGTTTGAGCCAAAATTGTATAGCTTAATGGCCCAGCATCTTTGCCCTCCAGTGGAGTCTGAGATAGCTTTGGTTGCTATCTTTTATCATGTGGCATACATGTAACTTAATGTGTTCTAAGTTAGATTAGTCTGCTATCCTGGAATTGTCACTCCATTTCCCTGCTCTTACACCAGTTACAAAACTAGGAGCATAACCAGTACAGCCT
>NW_027926068.1:0-225 GCF_054177405.1 Leptonychotes weddellii
TTTAGTTGTGTCTCAACCAATGTGATGTATTCTTTTTATGGCCTTTTATAAGTCAATTTTCACATTAACTTTGTTTTCCTAATTAACTCAAAGTTCATTTGGTATTATGTTTAATAATTTTAATTATTCAATTTTTGGATTTTTTTTATGTTTAGAGATTCAGAAGATGTGGCTTATAAAATTGATCTTTTCAGTTTTGTGTGGTCAACTATATGATTAATTTTT
>NW_027926069.1:0-225 GCF_054177405.1 Leptonychotes weddellii
TCTGATAAAGATTATCCAAAATATATAAAGAACTTATAAAACTCAACACCCCAAAAATGAATAATCCACTTAAAAAAATGGGCAGAAGACATGAATAGACATTTTTCCAAAGAAGATATCCAGATGGCCATCAGACACATGAAAAGATGCTCAATATCACTGATCATCAGGGAAATTCAAATCAAAATTACAATGAGATATCAACTCATACCTGTCAGAGATTAT
>NW_027926070.1:0-225 GCF_054177405.1 Leptonychotes weddellii
TGCAGGTGCAACGGGAAAAGCTTCCCGAGTCTTCCGGACCACGGCTTTCAGCCAGGGAGCCTTCTGTGCCCAGCACAATCCCAGGCCTGTCGCTTGCCTTGATCACGTCCCTCTGCGACTGACCCCTCCAGATGGGCTCTGTTGAAAGCCCTTGCTTGCCTGGGCTGGCAGCCCTGTCCGCATCATCTCTGATAAATGGATTAATTGGGGGAGGGGAAGCTCCGC
>NW_027926071.1:0-225 GCF_054177405.1 Leptonychotes weddellii
TTTTCAGAAATCAAGTGGCGGGGCCATACAACATTTTATAAAGTAATGGACCACAGTGAAAGCCTCTGGCTCCACAGAGCAGAGTTGGACCGGGCGTTTTATTACAAGACTGCAGTTAAAACTGAATGAAGAAACCCCTGAGCTCATGGACACGGAGGACAGACGGTGCTTGCTGGAGCTGGGGTGCGGTGGGGGGCAAGGTGAGTGAAGGTGACACCGGGGCAC
>NW_027926072.1:0-225 GCF_054177405.1 Leptonychotes weddellii
AAGTCTGGAAACGTACGAACTCTATCCAGAGGCTGGGACATTTGGTCTACAAACCCGTTTCTACTGAAATCCCCTATTTGCTATCATTATCTACCCATATCTTTCACTCCTGCGGGATGTGTGTGTGTGTGTGTGTGTGTGCACATGGGTTGTGCAGAAGGAAGGAAGCAGAGTGAAGGAGGGGGATGATCACCAAAAATTGGCGGCGGCAGCAACAGAGAAGCT
>NW_027926073.1:0-225 GCF_054177405.1 Leptonychotes weddellii
GGCCCTGCAGCACCACACGCACCCATGCACGGCCCACGCACCCCGGAGCACCCCAGGCTCCGACCGGAGCGCAAGCGTCTGCGCCCACCTGGGCAGCCCTCGCTCGCCCCCACCCACAGCAGAGCGAGAAGTGCTCCCTAATCTCTGGGGAGGCCAGAGAACCCAGCTCCGGTCGCTGAAGCTAGACCTTGTGCCAGGGCTTGCCTGCGGGGCCCCTGCTCACGG
>NW_027926074.1:0-12705 GCF_054177405.1 Leptonychotes weddellii
GAGGGGAGGGGAGTGGGGGGATGGGTTAGCCCAGTGATGGGTATTAAGGAGGGCATGTAGTGCATGGAGCACTGGGTGTTATATGAAAACAATGAATCGTGGATCACCACATCAAAAACTAATGATGTATTGTATGGTGAGTAATTTATTTTAATTTTAAAATAAAATTTAAAAAAAAGTGAAAAGACAAGACACAGAATGGGAGAAAAAATAATTACAATTCCAAATATATATAAAGCACTCCTATAAAGGATTAATACATTTGTGGACAACCCAATAGAAAAATGGGCAACAGACATGAGCAGACATTTCACAGAAAAGGAAAAAAAGTGGACAATAAATGTTTAAAATGTTTAAAAATGCTCAACCTTATTAGTTACCTGAGAGAGAAAAACTAAAACTATCTACTATAATGACACAAATTTTAAAATCTGATGATACCAAATTTTGGCAGAGATATAGAGTAATAAGAATTGTCATACATTGCTGTTGGTAGTACAGACTGATACAACTACTTTGGGAAAAAATGTGTAGCTAAATAATAAATTTTAAGACTCATATGCTATTTCACCCAACCATCTTATTCCTCAATATAAACACCGGAGAAATTTGCAAATGTTCACCAAGAGACATGTTAAGAAAAGCTTATAACAGCATACAGGGGGGAAAGCTGGAAACAACCCACATGTTGCTCTATGTAGAAAGGATAAGTGAATTGTAGCACACTCATATAATAGAACACCATACAGCTATGAAAACAAGCGAGCAGTGGTGTCTGGTGGCTCAGTCGATTAGGCGTCTGCCTTCAGCTCAGGTAATGATCCCAGGGTCCTGGGCTACCTGCTTAGCAGGGAGTCTGTTTCTCCCTCTCCCTCTGCCCCTCCCACCCCACTCTTGTTCTCTCTCTCTCTCAAATAAATAAATAAAATCTTTTTTAAAAAAAGAAAATGAGTGAACAGCTGCTACCTGTAACAACTTGGATGAATCCAGGAATGCTGAGCTAAAACAGCAAGAAATAGAAGAATACATTTGGCACTATTTCACATATACAAAGTTAAAATTAATGAAGATATTAAAACTAATGAAGATATTATTATAATAAATACTTATAAAACTAATGAATATATTATTTAGGGATACAGGCATATATGATAACATTATAAATAAGGCAAAGAAATGGTTACCACAAAATTCAGATAGTTGCTTATTCCAGGGGAGTGAGAAGCATTGAGCTGGGTAAGGACATACAGAGTAATACTCAAAGATAGTATTATCATATTTAAGCTGGGTGGTAGAACAGGGGTTTTCATTTAAATATTTTTCTTTAAATGCGTATCTAAACTCATGTGTGTGGTACATTGTACCATAAATTTGAGAATCTAAAAATAATGAAGCTTATTGAAAAAAATTTAACAATATGAAAAGATACACAATGACACACTTTTAAACCTTTATTATTCTATAAATCTTATGATGATAATTCTTTCCAACACCTAAGTGCTCAGATAGAAAGCAGGCTTGATAGGGACACACCTGGAGCTCTTAAGGAGCTATTAAGAAGGAATATTTTACCCGCAGGTCATTTATGTAGGATAAAAGGTACCAAATTCAAAAGAAAATATCTCACTAAATCTAAACAGCAGCTAGACCTAATAGTGCCAAAGAGCATAACCCTGAGACTACTGGCTTTGCTATTTTTGCAAATCCTTGACTTACCCTTGATTTAACACAATTCTGGCTCTTTGTCCCAACCATAGTTTCCTGGGTGCCTCGGGGAAATGCCTTCCCCAGCTCAACTTGGACCACCAACTGAATATAAGGAGGCAGTGCAGTGTAAAGATTATTTCCATTCTGGAGGCAGCTATCCTGGCACTGAATCTTACATCTGGTGCTTAAGATTTGTTTGATCAATTTTCTCATCTACAAAATTGGGGTTACAGTAATAATAGTTTTTATGGGTTAAATGAAATAATTAAGTAGACCCTCTGATGAACATTCCTTGTTTTTCACTCAGTATTTGCCCCCCACTCTTCCAGAATTTCATTTTGTGATCAGTCCTGATGGAAATTTTAATCCAAGTGCCCTTTTTTTTATCCCTAATCAAGTGTCTGATGCAAGCTCAAAGCTACACAGACTATTTCTCCTGGAACTTTGATTCTTATGTGGAATGAAGCATGGCTAAAAAATAAAATTAAGGTTTATTCTAAGACCTCGTCCCACTCCACTACCCCCCAAAAGGCTTGATTTCTGTCTTATCAGACGCAGTACTATCTTCTTACCTTTGATCCTGTGAGCGTCCTCATATTTTCCCAAAATATGAATCTGTGCTTGTTAGAGCTGGTTTTAGCCACTTGCAAAAGTAAGTTCTTAGTGATATAAAACACCAAGAACAATCTCTGGCACGTACTGTTTGTTGTAGTGTTTGTTGTTATTACTATTTTCACAACTGAAATCCTCCCTGGCAGCACTTCTACCAGACTTTCTCTGGTCCTGCCAGTGGGAACTAAGCACTCAGGGCCTAATTATCATGGGATGAATGGATACAATGTAGTTTCTAAATGTGATAGAGAAGTCAGTCTGCACCCATAGAAGTCAGCGAAGGTGCTGATATCCCACAATGGGCGCCCATATGCCCACCAACTACTTCCGGGTATTGTACAGGACAGTAGCATGTAAGCAGTACAGACAATAGGTACTAGAGTATATAAGATATTTCAGAGGAAGAAGAGATCACTGAGCTTCAAAGAGAGGGGCTAAGCTGGGCTTTGAAGAACAGTAAAATTGGGGCAGGCAGTGAGGAGAAGGAGAAGACGTTACAGGCAAAGGGTGGAGAGATAGTATAAGCAAAGGCATGCAAGACATGTTTGAGGACAACAAATAGACCATTTGTCTGAAGCAGAAATTTATTATAGGATAATGGTAGTGGATAATGTTTAGAAAGGTAGATTGGAATTAATTTTAAACATAAAATTCTAGACATAGTCAAATTGCAAATATTTCTATTAAAAGAGACTCCTTTCAATATCATCACCATCATCTCTACCCATCAGCAACACTAAATATTTTTTTTAGCATCTTCTGGGTGTAATTTGGAACTATGGAACACTAGAGAGTTCTTGTTGACCTTCAGAGGGGACATTTTGGAAACCATTCTTAGATAAAATTATCATATAATCATGACTTAAGATCATTCCAAAGAACAGGTGTGGGTAAAATGTTCAGAAAGTAGCACCTAAAGATGGAAAGTTTGTACTGATTGTACAAATTATACATGAATAATTCCATGAAGAAAAAGGGTTTAAAAACAGCTAATAACTTCTAAGGGCTTTTGTTATTTGCTTTCCAATAAAGATATGCTTTGATGCCAGGCACGAAATGTCCACAACATAAAAACCTAACCAGAATGTTTAAACAGATGCTTATCAGCCCTGGGAACTGCCATAAAAGCTATTAAGCTGGTGGTTTCTATTGTGGTGGTCTCTACCACCTTGTTAGGAGTCATAGCATTGCTTTGTCCTTATTGAGCAGAGAAAGTGGTGGTGCTGGGGAAGTATAGGTTGCAGGTCTAAGGTGTGGTGTTTGTAGGGGAGAAGATCTGTTGATTTACTGATTATTTACATACACATCTGAGTCCATTGTTCTCCACTTGGAAGCCCTTATGATAACCTGGGACTCAGATGGTATAAAAAGCAAATCCAGGCTCTGCTAGACCAGTACCAGTGACAGCCATGGCAAAGCTTATTCTCCTCACAGGTGAGTCTGTAGTCAGAGACAGAGCCTTACTCTTACCTGATTTCTTTTTCTCTCTGGATCTGACAGCTGTGAAGCAGTCTTCACATTATACCTCTGGGCTCTTCCATTCTTCTTCCATCATTTAAAATTTCCAAGAGAATCCTGACATATACAAATCAGTCTCTTATTCTAATCTCAGCTGACTCTAGTAACATTTCTACCTTCATTGATCCCATGGGCATTGTCCTAACAGAAAGGCTTATTTTCTTCCAATGCTTCTCTTATTCTCTAATCCCTTATCAATTGTTTCTTGTTCTGCATTCATCTTCCTGCACCACCTCATTTTAATTGGTATCATTTTTATTTACCTGCTTGAATCCTTGGTCTAGCTTTTCTAGGGATGAAATCAGTAGAACTGAGATAGAGTGATGTGAGTTATCTTTGTTCTACTGTTTTCAGAATTACTTCTTTTTTATCCCCTACTGTCCTACTGAGTTGCTGATGTATCATAAAAATGTCAGCTAGAAATGCAATCATTTAAAGGGGTTAAGTCAGTAAATTGTTTAGAACCAAGCTATATCCATTGTTTATTAGTTGTTCTAGAGCTGTGATTTACAAACTTTTTATAGTTTCAAAACCTTTTCTAAATGAAACTTCTAGCTCAATTTATAAAACAATCATGTCAGAAGTGCTCTGGTAGAACCAGGGAGAGGCATCTGGAGTCTTGCCTCACAGTTCCTGGTACTTCTCTTCTACTATAAGAGCTCCTAAAAGGTGGCTCCAAGAAAATTCCAAGGCTTCAGGAGATATTGAATTCACTGCTTTAGAGGATGCCTTGTCTGTGGAAGGATATAATCATCCCGGTTCAGGGAGGTGAAGCACTGATGGATGTGTACTCATTGAGTAGAGTACATTCTGGGTAATTTCAGTAAAAATTCAGTAAATCTTCCAAAACAGTACCCTGTGAACTCTGCATTTAGTAGCATTTATTATTGACATGAAAGGTGGAAGAAGAGAGTGCCATGGCCATTTTTGACTAAGATGAGGGAAGTGTGGATCTATTGGTGCCTTCACTGGAAAACCTACTCTTCAGCATAATCCCTACGTGCCCCTGGGCTGTAACAACCTATGGCAAATAGGATGGCACCCAAGGCCTCAGAATCAGATTCCACAGGGTATAGACGATTGGTTCAGAGTGCATGTGTTTTCTTTCCCTCTAGGTCCGGCACTTCTGCTGAATGCTCAGCTAGGTAAGTCATGAACTCTGTCTTCTTTCTTTGACACAATCTTTTCCTACCATAAACCACAAATCTCTATAAATTACTCATAATGCAATTGTCTGATTAATGTATTTTTTAAAGTATATCAAGAGATAAGCCATATGAGGGAAAGAGAACTACTGTCTACTTCACAGATGGGTTTGACACTGAGAGAACCTATTATTTTGGATTGGCTGTCACTGCTAGCCTCTTTAGAATGACCACTGGGAGTTATAAATTAGTATTCACTGGGTTTCACAGGACTACTGGACATCTTTTCTTAAGTGGTTCTTAGGCTTAAGATCCCCAAATGAATCTGTTGGAGTCAAAAATAACTAACCCCAAGTCAGTGACTAGTTCCCAAGTTAGAATCTTTGAACTCATCTGCAAAAATATTTACATTAAACACCCCCACATAGAGATCAGGCATTGAGGCAAAGGGAGGGAAACAGAGACAGAGCCAAAACTCATAGCACCTTTCAGTGGCACCTAAATCAGGCCATTATTCTCACTCCTTACTGCTCTCAGGTTCTGCTTACCAGCTGACATGTTACTTCACTAACTGGGCCCAGTACCAGCCAGGCCTGGGGTGCTTTAAGCCTGATGACATTGACCCCTGCCTATGTACTCACCTGATCTATGCCTTTGCTGGGATGCAGAACAATGAGATCACCACCATTGAATGGAATGATGTGACTTTCTACCAAGCTTTCAGTGGCCTGAAAAACAAGTAAGAGATGGAAGAGATATCTAATTTGGTATCTCCTGGGTTAGTGCTTCCCAAACATAAATGTGCAAAGAAATCACCTGGGATCTTCTTAAAATGAGTTCAGGTTCAGTGAGTCTGAGGTGGGGACCAAGATTCTACATTTCAAACAAGCTCCCCGATGATGCTGATGCTTCTGGTTCAGGAAGCTACACTTTAAGTAGCAAGGATATAGATAACATAGCACATTGCCTGCTCTAGCAGGTATTCAAAACATATCAATTCTATTTCTCCTTTTCCATGTCAATAGCTTTTTTTATGATCCAAGAAACTGCAAGCCATCTTAGCTACTCACATCAGAGAGCAGGAGGCGGAAGATAATGAAGATTAGACGTCACTGAGCCCCCCAAATCAGAAATGTCTGCTGTATTTTAAGAGTTCTATTTGTGTAAAAATGAAACATAACAAAGAAACAATAACCCTGGTATCTTTTAATTTTCGATTTGCTCAGTTTAGCTATTTCTAGGAGAAATAAGGCTACAGGCCATCACTACCATCAGTAATGGTACTATCTTGAATGTAACTACTAGAATATAAGTTATGATAAATAGAGGAAGTAAACTTCTGTGGAGTGGTATTTCTTTAAGTGTGATCCATTGACTATGTATCAGAATCACATGGGGCACCTGATAAAAATGTCAATCCCTCCCACAGTCCAACTGAATCAGAATCTCTAAGAAAGGGGCTATAAGCCCAGAATTTTAATGTTTTCCCACTCTGACCGTTGAACTCCATTCTTATATAAACTGTTTGAGAACCACTATTCCAGAAAAATGGGCATAATTTTAAGCAACTGATTTATAGTCATTATATTGGAGGCTGAGAAAGTAATTATGCTCCAGCAACATTTATCATTTCATCTGATGGAACAGAATATGATTTAATTATGCTTTTAAGTTTTATATATATTATTGCCAATAGATACCTGTTTTTACAAATCCACTCCCATAATTTGGATTTCCTCGAAGAATTTTGAGTGCATTTATGATAACAACACAATTTTGTTGTTGTTGTTGAAGTCTAATTAACATACAGTATTAGTTTCAGGTGTGCAGTATACTAATTCAACAATTCTATACATTACTCAGTGCTCACCATGATAAGTGTACTTTTCCTCTCCTTCACCTATTTCACCTCATCCCCTTACCTACCTCCTCTCTGACAACTACCAGTTTGTTCTCTGTATTTAAGAGTCTGTTTTGTGTTTGTCTCTTTTTTCTTTGTTTATTAAATTCCACATCTGATTGAAGTCATATGGCATTTGCCTTTCTCTGACTGACTTATTTCACTTAGTATTATCCTAAGTATTGTATAACAACACAATTTTTATAAAGAAAGTCTTCAGTAATGAAGGAAAATTATCCTACAGAATATCTTATCAAGGCAACATCGAACTATATGACCAGGTCCAATACCAAAGCAACGTTATTTTAAATAGAAGGACTCATGGATTTTGAAATTTCTCTTTTCTATTCTTTGCTTTGTAGGAACAGCCAGCCTAAAACTCTCCTGGCCATTGGAGGCTGGAACTTTGGAACTCCCTGTAAGTCCTCTCTGGGAGAGCCTGGTGTTCATCTGCTATTGAAAACAAGTTATGTTCCTTTACACTTCACAATCTAAGACAGGTTATGAAGGATGCACATTAAACAAATAGACTACTGGAATAAATTACTCTACCAGTACCTCAATATTAAAGTAGAACACAATTTATTTTATATGTTTACATTTAGATGTATATTCTGGGATTCCATTCACAGAGGTTTAGTTACTGAGATTTCAAAACAACCTCTTCTTAAAGTATTTCAAAAGCACAATCCATGTGGAGAGTGCTATAGCACTTCTATTTACCTTCTGGGGGAAGAGAAGAGAAAGTCATGCAAATAAACAAGAAGACTTTGAAGGCATATGAACTTGGGGGGGACTATTTGGAGAGAGAACACAGTGAGCTGGGGTAGCCAGGTTTCAAAGCAACAAGTGCAACCTATGGAAAAAAAATCAGAGTCGGGTGGGTAACAAAATAAAGGGAACTCTGAAATACCATGGCTGGCTGAGTACTGATTACAAAGTAATGACAAAAGAAAACTAGAAGCATACTTATATCTGGGTTGTGGGTCCCCAGTGAAGAGCTCTGAGGCAGAAATATAAAAGTTTGATTTTACTAGAAGGTGTTGGGACCACCAAGGCGTTCCCTCACCTTGCCTTCTTTGGGTCTCCCTCAGCTTCATTGCCATGGTTTCCACTCCTGAGAACCGCCAGACTTTCATTGCCTCAGTCATCAGATTCCTGCGCCACTATGAGTTTGATGGGCTGGACTTTGGGAGTACCCTGGCTCTCATGGGAGCTCTCCTCAGGGCAAACATCTCTTCAACGTCCTAGTGCAGGTGAGGAGGGAAGTGGCAATCTCTAACCCAAGAATATTCAAAGCCTATTCTTTCCAAGGAGAATCTGGTGTTTCCCAAGTGCAACTAAACTGAAATTTAGAATTATGGAATCTTCACGTCACAAAGATTCTTAGATATCATGCCTTCATTCAACAGCATTTCATAAAGATAACAACAAGAACACATGTGTGCTATGTGTCAGACACTATGCTACTTTATTCTACTATTGTATTTTAAAAATTGTAATTCATTTCACCTGTACATCTATTCTATAATCTAGGTACTATAAGTATCATAATCTTTACTTTACAGAGGAAACTAAGGTTTAAGTAACTTGCTTAATATCACACAACTAGTAGGTGTCATAACTACCCATGCAGTCTGGCTACAGAGTCTACTGCTTCTAGCCATTACACTAGACTTATTATTTACTTATTTGTTGAACAGCTGTAGAGATAAGAAAGAACATCTCTATTCTTAGCCGAAACATGCCTCCAGTCATAATTTATAACTTCCAGTCATTGGCTTTAGTTCTGCTCACCAAAATAACAAAGGATAAAACATCTTTTGTAATCTATCATTCAATATTTGCAGACTGCTGTAACATCCTGCCTATAATTTCTCTTCTTCCCTAATTCCTTTAACTAGTATCACATGACAATTTTCAGACCCACCCTTCAGTGGAACACACTCTGGCACACTCTAATAATACAACTATAAAAACTGAACCCCGTCCTCCAAATGAGATTAAAATCACCCAAAATAAAGGTGCTCATGCTAAATAATGGAAACCCATCAGTTGGCTGTAACCACTTCCCTTATTGACGAAATCAGCATTTCGTATGATGGGATGTCAGTCTTATAAAGTAATTCATTAACTGGATAAAGGGAAGCAACATGTATAGTGCCAAAAGCTGGATATAGGTTACTGCAGCAACTGTAAGTTCAGAGTATAGTGATATAAGTGGAGCTCCGCCTGGTCATCTGGGACCTGCGTTCTGGGCATAACCTGGCTACTAACTTGCTGTGGGACTTTGGTGAAATTGTGTAACTTCTATTCATATTATATAGCTATAAAATCGATTGATATCATCAATCCTATCTACTTTATAGAGAAATTGAGAAACTAAAGTAAGATAAAATATAGGAAAGCATTTTGAAAAAGAAAAGCATGATACAAACTTACTTGTTTAAGGAACTGAAATCAGATGCATAGATGACCTACTGTACTTGATTATTCTACAGGGGAAGTGCGTGAAGGAGGCCAAGCAGATCAACAAGCCCAGTCCGATGATCACTGCTGCAGTAGCTGCTGGCATCTCCAACATCCAGTCCAGCTATGAAATCCCCCAGCTGGCCCAGTGAGTCATTCACCCTATCCTCAAACTCCTGTAGTTATCACTTTTGCAAGGTAGACTTGTCCTCAGTCTGTCTTGCTATTCAGGGACCTCATTTAGGAGGCTTTGGAAGTGGTAACTTTTGCCTGCATAGGTGTGGGAAATGACTGTCACAAATGTTTTTAAATCCCTTACCCCACCTCAGGTACCTGGACCACATCCACATCATGACCTATGACCTCCATGGCTCCTGGGAGGGCTACACTGGAGAGAACAGCCCCCTGTACAAATACCCGACTGACTGGCAGCAACGCCTACCTCAGTGTGGTGAGTCCCTGCACACATGCAGATGCAGACCAGAGATGAGGCTGCACACCATATGGAAATTCAGGGACAAAACAAATGAAAATTCTGCAAATGTCTCACTTGGATAACTATCCTTTCCAATCTCATTAACTATAATTTCACCAAAATGCTTTGAAAAAAATACTATCTGTCATTAACATCATACAATTTGCCTGTTAGAACAGTGGACTAGGGCGCCTGGGTGGCTCAGTTGGTTGGGCGACTGCCTTCGGCTCAGGTCATGGTCCTGGAGTCCCGGGATCGAGTCCCGCATCGGGCTCCCTGCTCGGCGGGGAGTCTGCTTCTCCCTCTGACCCTCCTCCCTCTCATGCTCTCTGTCTCTCATTCTCTCTGTCTCAAGTAAATAGGTAAAACCTTTAAAAAAAAAAAAAAAAAGAACAGTGGACTAACATAACTAAGCGCTGGGTCATCAGCCTGGTGGAGCCCCTAGCTAACACACTGTCATTGCAGGATTACGTCATGAACTACTGGAAGGACAGTGGGACTCCAGCTGAGAAGCTCATCGTGGGAGTCCCCACCTATGGCCACACCTTCACCCTGAGTGACTCCTCCAACATTGGCATTGGCGCCCCCACCTCTGGCGCTGGTCCTGCTGGGCCCTACGCCAGGCAGGCTGGGTTCTGGGCCTACTGTGAGGTAGGTAGTTTAGACTATACAGTTCTGTGAATTCCATGCCCTGTGCTGAACAGAATGAAGGCTCATTCTGTCCGCTACTTATCTACTTAAAATACAGCTATCATTCCAAATGCTTTAAGAGTTTAAATTCATTTACCTATTCATTTACCTAATCCAGTATGAAGAGCACTTAGAATGTGCAATATCCCTTCAAGCAACAAACTACATACTTAAGGTCATTTATATTAGCATGTAAGAAAATAAAAGAACTATATCTCTCAAAGTAATGTGGGCTCCCAAAATCAAGTATTAAGGGTAGGGATAACAGGAATATTTCAACAGCAACTTGATATTATTTACTTCAAATAACAACCCATAATTAGAAACCAGGAAAATCCCAATTGGAGACATGAAAGAAAAAAAAAAATCAAAGAGGCAAGTGTTTGTTTTTTCTTTCATGGGAATCTTATTTAAAAGATTTGAATCTCTTGACTTTTTAAAAATCTGTACCTTCCTGAAAAATGGAGCCACTCAGGCATGGGATGCTCCTCAGGATGTGCCCTACACCTATCAGGGCAACGAGTGGGTTGGTTATGATGATGTCAAGAGCTTCGGTCTCAAGGTAAGGTCAGCCTGTCTGACATACTGCGGGCCCAGCCGTGAGTCCAGGGAAGTAAAATGACCTCTGGTGTCCTCTGTCCTTAAATAGGCTTGGTGGCTTAAGGATAACAATTTTGGAGGTGCCATGGTCTGGGCCATTGACCTGGATAACTTCACAGGCACTTTCTGCAACCTGGGCAAGTTCCCCCTGATCAACACCCTGAAGAAAGCTCTTGGGCTGCAGAGTGCAAGTAAGTGAAAACAGAAGGATGCCAGGGGTATACAATTGCTCCTTCTCCCAGTCAAAAGGCAGCTCTAACATCTGCCCACCTCCACTGGCCAGGGAGTCACTTCACATTTCACCTCACTGCTCTTGCCCAGCTGAGACACAGGTGCTCCATTCTTTCCCTACCCTTGAACTTCCAGGTAAGGAATGTCATGCTTTTATGGCAAACCAGGCCTACCTGAGTTTTCCACCTCGGCTAAGTCTTAAAGGTGTGGAAAAGCCCCAAGAAATTTGGCTGGCCTTCAATATATACGCATTTACTTTTCTATGAACACTTCCCTCATGAAGTCTCTTTCAGCCCCCCTAGAGACTGAACAAGAAACCCTCAGTACTGCTCACATGTTTCTAATCTGTAATTCAGGGGAAATACCACATCCTTAAATTTTTTCCAGATTTTTCTCTTAGAGCTCATTGGCTTGCCACTTATACCCAGATCCTAGGCAAGTATTTTGCACATACTGATGCTCAGTAATTTTTTTTTTTAATGATTTTGACATCATCAGGGAAGAGAGAACTTTTTAAAATTTAAAAGCAGAGTGGCTTGAAATTATAGCTTTTCCTGAGTATGGAGTTATCTTGTGATCTCCTCACTTGTAGGGATCCAGAGCTAACAGCACTCCACCTCCAGACCTTCTCCTCAGGGCCACTAGTCTCCTCCCCTCTAGGCGAGGGTGGGAGCCTCTTCCAGGTCCATGAGTCTGTTTTGTGCTGTTTCAGGTTGCACCGCCCCTGCTCAGCCTGTGGAACCCATAACTCCTCCTCCCAGGAGCTGAAGTGGGGGCGGAAGTGGGAGCGGGGAAGTGGGAGCAGGAGCCCAGCTCTGGAAGCAGCTCTGGAGGCAGTTCTGGGGGCAGTGGATTCTGTGCCGGAAAAGCCAACGGCCTCTACCCTGTGGCGAATAACAGAAATGCCTTCTGGCACTGCCTGAATGGAGTCACATACCAGCAGAACTGCCAGGCCAGGCATGTCTTTGACACCAGCTGTGATTGCTGCAACTGGGCATAAACCTGACCTGTCTCCATTCCCGGGTCTCCTTCGCTTAGTACATCTTGCTCCTACCTAGAGTTCTGCAATAAAAGCTGTCAGTCAAAACATGAGCCTTGGGGCGCCTGGGTGGCTCAGTCAGTTAAGCGTCTGCCTTTGGCTTAGGTCATGATCCCCGGGTCCTGGGATCGAGCCCCGCATCGGGCTCCCTGCTCAGTGGAGAGCCTGCTTCTCCCTCTCCCACTCCCCCTGCTTGTGTTCCCTCTCTCACTGTGTCTCTCTCTGTCAAATAAATAAATAAAAAATCTTTTTTTTGAAAATTTTTTTATTATTATGTTATGTTAATCACCATACATTACATCATTAGTTTTTGATGTAG
>NW_027926075.1:0-1346 GCF_054177405.1 Leptonychotes weddellii
TACTTGTATTCCTTTCTTTTTATTTTTTGTATGTCTATTACTGTTTTTTGGTTTCTGGATACCATTTGGTTTGTATATAACATCTTCTGGATATAGCAGTCTATGTTAACTTGCTGGTCACTTAAGTTTTAATCCATTCTTTATTCCTCTCCTCCCTACATTTTAGGTATATTGTGTCATCCTTTTATTGTGTGAGTCACTTGCCTGATTTTTATTGATATACTTATTTTTACTGTTTTTGTGCTTCCTACGTTCCTTACTCCTGCTTATGGTCTTTCATTTCCACTCAGAGTTCCCCATTTCTTGTAGGGCTGGTTTAGTGGTGATGAATTCCTTTAATTTTTTTGTTTGGGAAACTCTTTATCTGTCTTTCTGTTTTGAATGGTAGCCTTACTGAATAAAGTATTCTTGGCTTCAGGCTTTTTTTTTTTTTTTTTTAACTTCAGCACTTTGAATATATTATGCTACTCCCTTCTGGCCCACAAAGTTTTTTTCTGAATAATTAGCTCATAAACTTATGGGGTTTCTCTTGTATGTAAATGCTTTCTTTTCTCTTGCTGCTTTTAAAATTCTCTTTATCACTACTCTTTGCCATCTTAATTACTATGTGTCTTGGTGTGGACCCCTTTGGGTGGATTTTGTTGTGGGATCTCTGTACCTCCTTGATCTGGATTTCTGTTTTCTTCCCCAGATTTGGGAAGTTTTCAGTTATTATTTCTTCAAATAAATTTTCTGCCCCCTTTTCTTTCTTTTTTCCTTCTGGGATCCCTGTAATGTGAATGTTTATGCTTGCTGGTGTCACTGAGTTTCCTAATTCTGTTCTCATATTGCATTATTTATTTTCTCTTACCTGCTGAGCTTGATTACTTTCTGTTACTCTGTCCTCCAGGTCGTTGATTAGCTTTTCCGCTTTGTCTAGTCTACTATTTACTTCGAGTGTATTTTTTAATTTCATTTATTGTGTTCCTCAATTCTGACTGTGTTCTTTTTTTTTTTATCTCATTGTTAAGGGTCATAGTGATGTCCTCTACTCTTTTCTCAAGTCCAGTGAATATCTTGTTGATTATTACACTGAATTTTCTTTTTTTGTTTTATTCTTATGTTAATCCCCTACATTACATCATTAGTTTTAGATGTAGTGTTCCATGATTCATTGTTTGTGCATAACACCCAGTGCTCCATGCAGAATGTGCCCTCCTCAATACCCATCCCCAGGCTAACCCATCCTCCCACTCCCCTCCCCTCTAGAACCCTCAGTTTGTTTTTCAGAGTCCATCATCTCTCATGGTTCGTCTACCCTTCCGATTTCCCCCGCTTCATTCTTCCCCTCCCGCTACCTTCTTCTT
>NW_027926076.1:0-225 GCF_054177405.1 Leptonychotes weddellii
AAAAACCTCATTAGTGGGGCACCTAGGTGGCTCAGTTGGTTAAGTATCTGACTCTGGTTTCAGCTCAGGTTGTGATCTCAGGGTTGGGAGACTGAGCCCTGCATCGGGCTCCACACTCAGCGGAGAGTCTGCTTGAGATTCTCTCCCTCTCCCACTGCCCCTCCTCCCCCTCAAATAAATAAATAAATCTTTAAAAAAAAACTGGGACAAGTCCCACAGGAATTT
>NW_027926077.1:0-225 GCF_054177405.1 Leptonychotes weddellii
TGTGTATGTCCCATTCTTACAGGTTGTTTTTTTTTTTTTTTTTTTTAAGATCTATGTATTTCTTAGAGCAAGCGGGGGTGGGGTGAGGGGCAGAAGATGAGAATCCTGAAAAAGACCCCCTGCTGAGCAGGGAGCCCAACACAGGGCTCGATCCCAGGACCCTGAGATCACGACCTGAGACAAAAATCAAGAGTTAGCCCCGTAACCGACTGAGCCACCCAGGCG
>NW_027926078.1:0-225 GCF_054177405.1 Leptonychotes weddellii
ATAAATAAATTTGTTGGATGGGGCAGGTAAGACAAAGGGAGGAGTCAAAAATAGTACCCAGATTTCTTACTTCAACAACTGATGGATGATGGTACCATTTACTGAGATAGGAAGCAATAAACAAAGAACAGACTTGGGAATAAGAGAATTCATTGTTGAATTTAGAGACTTTGGCAGGACATTACAGGTAAAGATGTTCGGTGTGGTTTCCAGATTGAAAATTTT
>NW_027926079.1:0-225 GCF_054177405.1 Leptonychotes weddellii
GGGCTGGACTTAGTGACTCACTTCTTTTTTTTTTTTTTTTCCGTTCACATCTTACCTGAGCAGGTGCATTTATTACAATGAGTAAACCAATATTGATACACTCTTATTAACTAAAGCCCTTAGTTTATTCAGTTTTCCTTAGTTTCTCCCGAATGTCCTTTTTCTGTTCCAGGATCCTGTCCTGGACACCACATTCTGCGTCTCCTTAGGCTCCATTCGGCTTGG
>NW_027926080.1:0-225 GCF_054177405.1 Leptonychotes weddellii
CCTTTGGCTCAGGTCATGATCCCAGGGTCCTGGGATCAAGTCCCACATGGGGCTCCTTGCTAAGCAGGGAGCCTGCTTCTCCCTCTGCCTGCCGCTCCCCCTGCTGTGAGCTCGCTCATGCGCGCACTCTCTCTCTATTTCTCTGACAAATAAATAAATAAAATCTTAAAAAAAAATAAAGTGATAAATAGAAATCAAATAACAACAAACAAAATAGATAAGTAA
>NW_027926081.1:0-225 GCF_054177405.1 Leptonychotes weddellii
TGGGTGTTATGCACAAACAATGAATAATGGAACACTTCATCTAAAACTAATGATGTAATGTATGGGGATTAACATAAGAATAAAAAAAAAAACAAAGATAATAAATATTTGAAACTTAAAAAAAAAAAAAAGAAGCTCCATTCAAAGCACAGTATAATCATTCATGCTTCAAAATCTATTTTCTTATTTTATTTATTTATTCCAGTTCCTCACTCCCTTTCTTCC
>NW_027926082.1:0-225 GCF_054177405.1 Leptonychotes weddellii
AGGAGAGGATATCGATGACCTTTGATTTTTTTTTTTTAATAGCATTCTTGGACACCAAACTGCTTGGAGACAGCAACCTTTCTTCTGAATTAACTGTAAATAAATCAGAAACATATGTATTAAAATTCTAAAAATGACCCTGGTCATCCCTAATGGGGTGGGGAAATTTACTCATTAAATTCCAGCTATTTTCAATTTAACAAGCACTGCACAAAGGGAATGTTA
>NW_027926083.1:0-225 GCF_054177405.1 Leptonychotes weddellii
GCATGAGAGGGGATAGGGTCAGAGGGAGAAGCAGGCTCCCCGCCGAGCCGGGAGCCCGATGTGGGACTCGATCCTAGGACTCCGGGATCATGACCTGAGCCGAAGGCAGTCGCTTAACCAACCCAGGCGCCCCAAAGATTTTATTTTTTGACAGAGGGAGACACAGTGAGAGAAGGAACACAAGCAGGGGGAGTGGGAGAGGGTGAAGCAGGCTTCCCGCTGAGC
>NW_027926084.1:0-225 GCF_054177405.1 Leptonychotes weddellii
CTCCTGGGTGGCTCAGTCAGTTAAGTGTCTGCCTTCAGCTCAGGTCAGGATCCTGGGGTCCTGCGATCGCCTCCCGCACTGGGCTCCCTACTCAGCGGGGAGTCTCCTTCTCCCTCTCCCACTCCCCCTGCTTGTGTTCCCTCTCTCGCTGTGTCTCTCTGTCAAATAAATAAATAAAATCTTTAAAAAACAATTCATATGTTTTAGTTGGATCTGCTGGCGGTG
>NW_027926085.1:0-225 GCF_054177405.1 Leptonychotes weddellii
CGCCTGGGTGGCTCAGTTGGTTAAGTGACTGCTTTCGGCTCAGGTCATGATCCTGGAGTCCCTGGATCGAGTCCCGCATCGGGCTCCCTGCTCGGCAGGGAGCCTGCTTCTCCCTCTGACCCTCCCCCCTCTCATGTGCTCTCTCTCTCTCATTCTCTCTGTCTCAAATAAATAAATAAAATCTTTAAAAAAAAAAAATATCAGAAGTTGTTAATTGGATAGTCA
>NW_027926086.1:0-1346 GCF_054177405.1 Leptonychotes weddellii
TAGATTATCTAGATTGGATTGGATCTCATTGATAGCATTTTTAAGTTCTGCCAATTCAGCTTTCATTTCTGCCCTTAGAGACTCTATGTTGCCATTAATTGATTTCTCCATTCTAGCCATTGTCTTCACAATTGCTAGCCCTAATTCCATCTCTGACATCTTGGTTATATCTGCATTCATTTGTAAATCTGTGGCATAAGTCATAATCTCTGAGTCTTTCCTATTTTGGGGGTTCCTCCTCCTAGTCATTCTGTTGATGGGTGTTTGAGGGAATGTATAGAGTCCAAATTATCGACCAGAACCCAAGCAAGATGCACCTGTTTTCTAGGGACCTTAGGGTTGCTGGCCTCTTGTTTTCCCAGCCTGTCTTCTGGTGGAGGGTCCTGCCACGCTGTTACTCAGGCAACCCTGTTTGGGCAGAGTTGCCCTGCTCCGCTGTGGCGGGGGATGGCCTCAGAGGGAATCAGTTTTTTGGGGCTTTTGTTCTCTGGTGGCTTTCCCTGGCGGCTTTCCGCGTCTCTTCCGAGAGAGCAGACGAGACTTTCCAACCCTCTGCCTCAGAGTAGAGAGATCTCAGTCTGTTCCTCAGTTAGCTCTCCAGGCCACATCATCTCCATTTCTGTCCGTGCTGCTGTACATTGCAGTGTCCTGGGTTGTGCGTCCCTCCGCAGCGCCCCCAGTCCTGCCTCCAGGTCAGGGTATGTCTATGCCCTTTGTGCTTCTAAAACCGCCAGCCACTCCCAGTTCACATGCACAACCCCAGTGCTCCGGGTTTCCGCCCCCTGGGGCTGCTGTAAAGTCCTTTCCCTGCTGCTACCGGTCTGCGAGTCTGTGCCCTGTCCCCAGCGCATGAGGCTGTCACTCACCGGCGGTGTAGGATTCCCATGGCCAGGCTCCCTCCCGCTGCCGTTTATCCTCTGATATCTGCCCAGGGAATCACGGCTCCCCGTTTGGTACCTCGAAACCAACCGCCCATGATATTCTGTTTGTAGAGATCCAGATCTTCTTACATCTCAGGCTGGTTTCATGGGTGCTCAGAGTGGTCTGGTAGATATCCAGCTCAATTCCGGGGAAATAGGGTCCCCTACTCTGCCATCTTTTCTTCTCTGCTTTTGAATGTTGAAAATGACTGTTAAGAACCTTAATTTATAGAAATCATGGTTATTGTTGAAGCTGACTATAATGTTCAGTAATCATTCACTGAATACCAATTTTTTTCCATGAAATACACAATGATTTTTTTACATCTTTATTTGAAATTGACATAAAACATTATGCAAGTATAAGGTGTGCAACATGTTAATTTGATATATTTACATGTTGTAATATGATTAGGTAGCATTAGC
>NW_027926087.1:0-225 GCF_054177405.1 Leptonychotes weddellii
GAAGATCATTCACAACCAGCAGCAGGGGAAGATAGGACTGCTTCATTCTTTACAAGAGCAGAAGCAGAAAGTGGAGCAGCTCCAATACCGGCAGGAGCAGATGAATATTGAACACGCTCAGCTCCTTTCAGCGAAAGACGAGGAGATTCAGCATTTGCAGGACACGATAGAACAAATGAAAGCCCGGTTGCCTGACAAAGCCAGCACATTCCAACAGAAGACTGT
>NW_027926088.1:0-225 GCF_054177405.1 Leptonychotes weddellii
TCAGTCAGGATTGTTCTGAAAATCAAACTTGGAGACAGAGTCTGGAAGGGAAGAGATTGTTGCAGGGGGCGGGTTATGGGTTTGCGGAGCCCACATGGAGCGGGAGCAGGGGCCAGGGCGGCGGGGCTGCCTCCTCCATCTGGATGGGAGTCGGTTTGGGCCTTCAGCATCCCTCTGCCCCTAGGTCAGCTTCATTCACATGTCAGCCCCTCACTTGTGTCCCCT
>NW_027926089.1:0-225 GCF_054177405.1 Leptonychotes weddellii
GCACTGGGTGGTATTCGAAAACAGTGAATCATGGAACACTACATCAAAAACTAATGATGTACTGTATGGGGACTAACATAACATAATAAAATTAAATAAAATTAAAAAAAACCAAAAAGCAAGAGTTAATACCCATTGTCCTCAGTATTAAAAAAAAAGATGTTAGAGGTCCAAAATCTTCCAAATTCATTCCATAAGTCCAGCATTATCCTGACACCAACTAAA
>NW_027926090.1:0-225 GCF_054177405.1 Leptonychotes weddellii
TTTTTTTTTTGCACGATTATGATGGGGGTGATGTCAGATTTGGGGAACTGCGGGCTCCCCTTGAGTCCCACTGCCACTGTGAGAGTGGCACTCTGGCATGCAGGTGACCTTGAGTTACTCAGCAAAGTTCCTCAGTTTGGGGAGTGCGGTAAAGGGGTGTTCTCATGCATCATAGCTCTGCTCTCACCGTGGAGGATGCAGCTGTCTCTCAGTCTGGGGGTGGGG
>NW_027926091.1:0-225 GCF_054177405.1 Leptonychotes weddellii
TCCTGGCAACGAGGCATCCTCCCACAACTTCTCAAGACAGCACAGCTGGGATACCCAACCTACAACTTCCTGATGTGAAAACTGGTACATGTTTGAAGTCTTTTGTCCGGAAAAAAAGGCAAAATTTGTGTCCATCCTGGTCAGAAGATGAAATAATTTGTGCCTGAAATGTCAACAATGACATTCACTTCTTTGAAAATGATTTTAGTATGGAAAGAGTTATGA
>NW_027926092.1:0-225 GCF_054177405.1 Leptonychotes weddellii
AGAGCTTAGCTATCTGATCTTGGATATATCTACAGATGGTTTCTGACTTAAAATGGTTTGACTTAGGAGTTTTCAACTTTATGATGGTGCAAAAGTGATACACATTCAGTAGAAACTGTACTTCAGATTTTGAATTTTAATTTTTCCCCTGGATAGTGATATGTAGTATGATCCTCACTTGTGATATTGGGCAGTGGCAGTGAGCTGTAGCCCCCAGTCAGCTAT
>NW_027926093.1:0-225 GCF_054177405.1 Leptonychotes weddellii
TTTACTTCTTAGTTGTAAAGCAACAATTTTTTTTTAAATCTGACCTTTATTTCTATTTCCTTGACAAATTCACTTTTCTGAAATAAGAAATGGAGAAACATGGCAAGAAAACCATTATTATTCTTATGCAAAATATTAAAATAATTTTTATAATAATATAAAGGAGGAGTCCAATAGAAATTACATAGCTCAAAGTTTATTATTCCTTAAGGTATTCACTTCAAA
>NW_027926094.1:0-225 GCF_054177405.1 Leptonychotes weddellii
GGTGGCAATGGAGGCAGGAAGCACAGCTGTGCTCTGTTTTTTTCGTGTATGGCACAGTCTAAAATTATGATATTTATCTATGTTTTTATTTACATTTTCCTGCCTCCCTTCTCCCAGAGTGTGTGCATTGTGAGAACAGCACCTTGTCTGTCTTGACTACTGTTGTGTTCCCAATACTATTGACAGTGCTAACATATCTTAGGGGCTCATGAAATACTGGTCAAA
>NW_027926095.1:0-225 GCF_054177405.1 Leptonychotes weddellii
TTCACTCATTTCTCCCACCCCTCCAGCTGATTATTGACAAGAGTGTCAGCACCATCAACAGAGAAAAGAATAGTTTTTTCAACAAATGGCACTGGGGCAACTGGATATTTACATGCAAAAGAGTAAGTTGGACTCCTACCTCACAGCATATACAGAAATGAACTTATTTGGATCAAAGACCTAAATTTAAAACTCTTAGAACCAATCTGTTCTCTGTATCTATGA
>NW_027926096.1:0-225 GCF_054177405.1 Leptonychotes weddellii
TTTGATGAAGAGACATATCATAGGTTAGTGCAACAACAGATTTATATTCAATAGAAATATGTGAGCCACATGTGTAGTTTTAAATTTTCTAGCAGTCACATTAAAAAGTAAAACAAGTAGGTTAATTTTATTTTAATGGTATTTTTAACCCAGAAAATCCAAAATATTATAAATCTCAAACCTAAAACACTTGAATCAAGTATCAGAAAGAAAAACTAATAAAAT
>NW_027926097.1:0-1346 GCF_054177405.1 Leptonychotes weddellii
TTAAAAAGATTTTATTTATTTATTTGACAGAGAGAGAGATAGCGAGAGCAGGAACACAAGCAGGGGGAGTGGGAGAGCGAGAAGCAGGCTTCCTGCCAAGCAGGGAGCCCGATGTGGGACTCGATCCCAGGACCCTGGGATCATGACCTGAGCAGAAGGCAGATGCTTAACGACTGAGCCACCCAGGCACCCATCAATTCCTTTTTTAAAAAACATTTTTATTTTTCATTTTTAGAGTCATATTCTATCCCTTCATAGTAGTTACCCGTATTTTTGGCATATATATATAAGTTGTTCTCTCTTTAAAATTTTGAGATAGTTTCTTCTAACAGATCAAAATATACCCTAAATCTCTAGTGTATGTTTTTTTTCTAATCTCCTGCCTGATCACATTCTCTCCCTTTTTTTTTTCTTTGATTTTCAATCCTCTTCTTTCTTTTTTCAAACAACTTCTTATCAATTCCTTTTATAAAATTTTTTATAATTTTTATCTTTACAGTTATATTCCATCCCCTCATCATACCAACCCTTATTTTTGTACATGTATAAGTTTTTCTTTCTTTAAAATTTTGGGAGGCACTTTCTTCTGACACACAAAATACACCCAAAATCTAGTGTGTGGCACTGATCTATGTACCAGCTGGATTATATTTGATCATATACTGTTTTTTGTTTTGTTTTGTTCTGTTTTTGTTTGTTTTTATCTTTTTTCTTTTTCTTTTTCTTTTTTCTTTTTCTTTTTCCTCTCTTTCCATTTCTTTTCCCCCTGCTTCAGGCCTTTCCTGATTTGTTTAGAGTATATTTTATGGGGACGTTATTACCCTGTTAGCATTTTGTTCTCTCATTAAACTATTCTCCTCTGGACAAAATGACAAGACAGAAAAAATCACCTCAACAAAAAGAACAATAGGTAGTACCGATTGCCAGGGACCTACTCAATACGGACTTTGTACAATGTCGGATCTAGAGTTCAGAATCATCACTTTAAAGATACTAGCTGGGCTTGAAAAAAGCATGGAAGTTATTAGAGAAACCCTTTCTGGAGAAATAAAAGAACTAAAATATAACCAAGTCAAAATCAAAAAGGCTATTAATGAGGTGCAATTAAATATGAGGGTGCTAACTGCAAGGATAAATGAGGCAAAAGAGAGAATCAGTGATATAGAAGACCAAATGATGGAAAATAAAGAAGCTGAAAAAAAGAGAGATAAACAACTACTGGAACACGAGGGCAGAATTCGAGAGTTAAGCGATACCATAAGATGAAACAACATTAGAATAATTGGGATCCCAGAAGAAGAAGAAGAGAGAGAGAGGGGCAGAAGGTATATTGGAGCAAATTATAG
>NW_027926098.1:0-225 GCF_054177405.1 Leptonychotes weddellii
GGGTGGGCGCCGCTAAACATGAGGCTGCTGGTTGGGATCCGGGCAGCACTCGCAGAGCGCAGGCCCACCATGGAATGCGAGGCAGCTGTGAAAAAGGATGTGGACGCATGCGCACGGGGACAGAAAGATGTTCCAGAAACAACCGGTGGAAAGAGCGGTTAATAAAATATCTATTGCTTGAACTCATTTTATACCGAAAACGAGGACTCACACGAACACATTACC
>NW_027926099.1:0-225 GCF_054177405.1 Leptonychotes weddellii
TTTTCTTTTTTTATGTTATGTTAGTTATCATACATTACATCATTACTTTCTGATGTAGTGTTCCATGATTCATTGTTTGTGTATAACACCCAGTGCTCCATGCAATACCTGCCCTCAATAATACCCATCACTTGGCTAACCCATCTCCCCACCCCCCTCCCCTCTAAAACCCTCAATTTGTTTCTCAGAGTCCATAGTCTCTCATGGTTCATCTCCCCCTCTGAT
>NW_027926100.1:0-225 GCF_054177405.1 Leptonychotes weddellii
GAGAGAGGCAGAGGGAGAAGCAGGCTCCCAAGGAGCAGAGAGCCCGATGCGGGACTCGATCCCAGGACCCTGGGATCATGACCTGAGCCGAAGGCAGATGCTTAACCATCTGAGCCACCCAGGCGCCCCCCCATTCAGTTTTTAATTCACTTATTTATATCAGTGTGGACTCATGGTTTCCTGTTTTATTTGATGGGTTAATAATCTGTTAATGTCATTATTGAA
>NW_027926101.1:0-225 GCF_054177405.1 Leptonychotes weddellii
GGCTGGGTGATAGACACTGGGGAGGGTATGTGCTATGGTGAGCACTGTGAATTGTGTAAGACTGTTGAATCACAGACCTGTACCTCTGAAACAAATAATACATTATATGTTTAAAAAAAAAAAAGAAGACAGTAAGAAGGGAGAAGTGAAGTCAGGGAAATCGGTGGGGGAGACGAATCATGAGAGATGATGGACTCTGAGAAACAAACTGAGGGTTCTAGAGGG
>NW_027926102.1:0-225 GCF_054177405.1 Leptonychotes weddellii
CCACCATAGAACACCATTGGGCATTAAGTGAAAGTTACCAGCCCCTTCCTTTAAATTAAGCGATAGAATTTGTTTGCCTTGGATCACGGTGAACCCGATAGGCGCAAAATCACTGTTATACATACCTGCATTGGCAGCAAATTTAAGTTCGCTGTTTTGCGGTAAATCAGCAAGGAGGTTGTCAAATTTATATAAAGGTGTAACAGATGTGTCTTGGTCAATGAA
>NW_027926103.1:0-225 GCF_054177405.1 Leptonychotes weddellii
TTGTTTCTTAATTCCCCTATGCCACATAATGTAACCCATTCACAGGTTCTGAGGATTAGGATGTGGGCATTTTGGGGGGATATTTATTTGATACAACATAGGGGGACTGGGGCTCATCATCCAAAATGTAGGCTTTCACTCAATCGTCTTGTTCTTGGGATGTTTTGTGTAGCAGCCCAATCTTAGCTATTCCTAGTGTGTCTAAGTCCTTGATCCTATTTTTCC
>NW_027926104.1:0-225 GCF_054177405.1 Leptonychotes weddellii
CATAGGGTATAAGTGCTATTTCTAAAAGGACATTTGATTTCAACTATTATCCCAGAACTAAAAAGAAATAAAAATATTATCTTATGGTAAACACTTGAACTTTAGTTTAAGTCCTGGAGTGAGAACTTATTCTCTCACTTTCATCTAAATAGGCTAATTATATGTGGGAGTTTCAGCAATTGTGGCCACCAGAGTCCTAAAGAAGCCTGTGACCTGAGAAGATCT
>NW_027926105.1:0-225 GCF_054177405.1 Leptonychotes weddellii
CTAATTTCACAGGCATCCTCTTCTGCTGTTTTTAGATAGAGCTTAAAAATATGCAGTTTGGGAGTACTTGGGTGGCTCAGTCAGTTAGGTGTCTGACTCTTGATCTCAGCTCAGGTCTTGATCTCAGGGTTGTGAGTTCAAGCTCTGTGTTGGGCTCCATGCCTGGCATGGAGCTTACTTAAAAAAATGCAGTTTTTTTCCTTCTCTTTCCAGGTTCTTCCCAAC
>NW_027926106.1:0-225 GCF_054177405.1 Leptonychotes weddellii
CTTGGAGATCTTTGCATATTACATATGAAGAGCTTTTCATTTCTTTCTTTTTTGAAAAATAATATCATAATATTTTGTTATATTGATGGACCTCTGTAGAGCTAATACATTGAAGAACATCTGTACGCTTTCCACTTAGCAGAGTTTTCAAGGTGAAAAATTTTATCCTCAAAAATCTATTCATATTGAAGTTGTCTTTCTTAGAAGTCATCAAAAAGAAGAGAT
>NW_027926107.1:0-225 GCF_054177405.1 Leptonychotes weddellii
TAACTGACTGAGCCACCCAGGTGGGTCTACAGTTACTATTAAAAAGAAAATAAAAATAAATCCTTATGATTCTATGTGTCTTTTTAAGATGATATGGACTGTGTTATAAGACAATAGCCATCAATACCACATAATGTGGAAGTAGTACTGACATTCTCAAAATCTCATCTTAATGTATTTAATATGTGGCTTGGAAAAGGAGTAATATAGTATTGAGCAGAATAT
>NW_027926108.1:0-1346 GCF_054177405.1 Leptonychotes weddellii
CTTGATTTCTAGATCCTGAAACAAGCGAGGTGGCCCTTTCCAGAGGAGGTGGGGCTGGGGGTGGAGGGAATCAGAGAGGTTTTGAGAGAATGAAGGACTCCCAAAAGGGAAAGAAAGTTATAGCTCCAGGAGACTAACTTCCCTTTCTCTCTTTCAGATCTCCAAGGGGACAGGTCTGTATGGGATGGAGGAGGGTGTGTGTCGCAGGAGAACCCCCAGGACCCTCAGTGCAAGCGGATACAAGACATCTATGATACAGGTGACGTACAGCATCCCTGGAGGTCTGGGAGGGAGCACCTTCGTGCAAAATGACTGGAACAACCTTCATAGGTCCACAAACCCCTAGATTTTATAGTCCATGACGATGTGGATTCTAGGGCTTTATAAAGATTCTTAAGGTATATGGGAACCAACCAGGGTCTATGGAAAGGGGTTCAGGCTCATCCCAATTCAAACAGCCTAGAGGAGATGGCAAGAGAGATCAGAATATACCTGCAACAAATATTTCAAGTTCGTTCAGACAGTGGATTCTGACAACAGATTTTTTCTGACAAGAAAGAGCCCACTTAATGTAGCAATTCTTCCCCCCCTCCATTTATCAATCTATTTTAGAGAGAGAGACAGAGAGTGCTCATGAGCAGGGGGCAGGGAAAGGCAGGAGAGAAAGAGAGAATCTTAAGCAGACTCTCTGCTGAGCATGAACCCGATGCTGGGGCCAATCTCATGACCTGAGATCATGACCTGAGCCAAAACCAGGAGTCAGACGGTTAACAGAATGAGCCAACCCAGGGGCCCCTAAAGTAGCTATTGCTGACACAGAGCCCGTGAATTCCTATAGGTCCTAGAAAATTTAAAAAAGCACTGACCAAAGTTAAAAACTTGAAAACTTTCATAGGACATGGAGAGGAACAACCAAATTCAACTAAGAGTAACAAAACAGTAACAAGACTGAAGGAGACCAGAGAACCTAAAGGAATTTCCAGTTACACAATCACCATGGTGGATAATAAGAAACACAATGACAAATCTCAAACACCTGCAGACAGTGGAACAAGAGTACACCTTTCTAGGGGCTACAAGACACCAAAAATGAGTGTTAAGGGCCCGACTGCCACCGGCACCGCCACCGCCGGCAGCAGCGACACGCACAATTCTCGCTTGGGGTCTGCTTCCACCCCGACTAGCGCTGCCAGCACCCCCGACGGGCACACTTCTCCCACGGTGCCTGCTTCCACCCCGACTAGCGCTGCCAGCACCCCCGACGGGCACACTTCTCCCTCGGTGCCGGCTTCCACCCCGACTAGCGCTGCCAGCACCCCCGACGGGCACACTTCTCCCACGGTGCC
>NW_027926109.1:0-225 GCF_054177405.1 Leptonychotes weddellii
GCTTCAAATGGGCACCTGGATATCAAGACTAAGGTGGGGGTGCCTGGGTGGCTCAGTCAGTTAAGCAGCTGCCTTCGGCTCAGGTCATGATCCCAGGATCCTGGGATTGAGCCCCGCATCGGGCTCCTTGCTCAGTGGGGAGCCTGCTTCCCCCTCTCCCTTTGCCGCTCCCCCTGCTTGTGCTGTCAAATAAAAAAAAATCTTTTAAAAAAAAAAAGATTGACT
>NW_027926110.1:0-225 GCF_054177405.1 Leptonychotes weddellii
ACCGCGGGTTTCTGGCAAGATCTGTTCAGATGACCCAGGAGGGGCCGGGCTGACGGCCTTTTCCTGGAAGAGGGCAGTTGAGGGGCCAGGGCATAGGGACAGGGACTGGCCCATTTGCACAAGTGATAGAGGGGCAGCTGCCGGCCCAACCCTCCAAGCCGGAGAGCCCCCAAGGTCCCGGGGCTTGAAGAGCAGCCTCTCCCCCACTCAACTCGGATAGCAGAC
>NW_027926111.1:0-225 GCF_054177405.1 Leptonychotes weddellii
GTCAACAGTAGGCTATCTGCAGTTACGTTTTGGGGGAATGAAAAGTTATACACGGATATTCGACTGCACAGGGCGGTCGGTGCCCCTAATGCCCACGCTGTTCAAGGATCAACTCTAATCTCCCCCACCCACCCTTCTGCCTTTTGGGTGCAGATTCTATATGGATCACAAGTCAGAACAGTGAAAGGTATAGCCTAGTTCTAAGTCACTGTTAACAACACCAAG
>NW_027926112.1:0-225 GCF_054177405.1 Leptonychotes weddellii
AACTTCCCAACGTTTTTGATACTAGCTTTTTTTTTTTTTAGCATTCAGAACCTCTGTTGAATGAATGAATTGCTGTCCTCTCTGCCCCTTAGCATAGACCCCAGTTTGACTCCGTTCCCATGCTCATCTATTCAGGTCCTTCATGGGCTTTCTCCCCGTCCCCAGGCTGAGTGTGAACCTCAAGAGTAGACAATCTGTCCGGTATTGTCTGTCTGAATCAGGACA
>NW_027926113.1:0-225 GCF_054177405.1 Leptonychotes weddellii
CATCAGAGATGCCAGTCATCAGAGACTGCCAATGTGAGATGGAGCAAATACTCTCACATAAATCCAGACCATGTTGTGCAACCCCTTCTTAACCAGAATCTTGTACTACTGCCAAGTCAAGAACTTTATTCTTTTTGTCTTCTCCTTAATTTATTTTGCCATCTCCTGCTTCAGTCTGAATCCAACCAAATAGTGCTTAGCACTTTTTTTTTCTTAATTTGCCAT
>NW_027926114.1:0-225 GCF_054177405.1 Leptonychotes weddellii
AGAGCTTAGCTATCTGATCTTGGATATATCTACAGATGGTTTCTGACTTAAAATGGTTTGACTTAGGAGTTTTCAACTTTATGATGGTGCAAAAGTGATACACATTCAGTAGAAACTGTACTTCAGATTTTGAATTTTAATTTTTCCCCTGGATAGTGATATGTAGTATGATCCTCACTTGTGATATTGGGCAGTGGCATTGAGCTGTAGCCCCCAGTCAGCTAT
>NW_027926115.1:0-225 GCF_054177405.1 Leptonychotes weddellii
TGCATGTTTATTTTTAACTTCCAAATTGTTTTCCAGAGTGGCTCTACCATTTAATATTTGTTTAATTTTTTATTGTTATGTTAATCACCATACATTACATCATTAGTTTTTGATGTAGTGTTCCATGATTCATTGTTTGCGTATAACACCCAGTGCTCCATGCAGAACGTGCCCTCTTTAATACCCATCACCAGGCTAACCCATCCTCCCACCCCCCTCTCTTCT
>NW_027926116.1:0-225 GCF_054177405.1 Leptonychotes weddellii
ATGTCAGCCCCCATAACTGATAATTCCTCCACAGTCTCTCCAGGACATACTTATTGGATGGAGCTAGCAACCTCTGCCCGTTTGCCTCCAGACCAGGCAGCCATGGCTGCGACCTTATCTGGTCATTGGAACTTCAGTCCCCCTGTCTCTTTGCCATGACAATGACATAGTGCCCATCTCAAGATAACTCTACTTTTGCAATGCATACTCGCTTGGAAGTGACAG
>NW_027926117.1:0-225 GCF_054177405.1 Leptonychotes weddellii
CTTGGTGCAAACACCTGATTTATACGCTAACAACAGCTGTTTGAAATGAACTGAAAGAAAAAAACATTTGTATTTCTTCTTCAAGCTAATAGGATGTGTGTTCCTGATGTTCCTGATTGGATCAGGCTCTGCCCACCTTCCTGAATGTGGGATCGGAGTGGACCCCACCACCTTAATTTCCCACATCAGTCTTCATGCTGTACCTGCTCCTATCTCACAGAAACC
>NW_027926118.1:0-225 GCF_054177405.1 Leptonychotes weddellii
TCCTAGCTGTGTGACTTTGAGCAAATGACCCTCCAAGCCTATTTCCTCACTGTAAAATGTGGATAATAATACTATTACTATTCATAATAATAATATTAGTAGTTCCTACATCATAGGGTTATGAGAGTTGAATCAGATAATGCATGTAAAATACTACAGTCCCTGGTTTGCTTTATAATATAAATTCTTTTTTTTTTTTAAAGATTTTATTTATTTATTTGAGAC
>NW_027926119.1:0-1346 GCF_054177405.1 Leptonychotes weddellii
TGCTCCACAAGCTTCTCGACTGACGTCTACTCAAGTTTCCCTTCCCATTCTTTTCTCAGACCCTCGTCTTATGCCCTCTGTGCTCTCAAAAGCTTCCCAAGTGGATCGCTGTCCCATCCACGGCCTTCCTGCCTCTCATCACACAACTCGTCACTCTCTTCTTTCGAGCTGTCTCCTCCCCAGAAGCTGGTGGTTCTTGTTCTCCTCCTACTCTGTCTGCCTCATGTTCTCCTCTCATTTAGTAGACTTATATTGGGTATGAATTTCGGTCTAGAGATGCAACTGTTCAAGAAATACTCCATTTCTTTATTTCCTGTTAATTAACTAGCTTTCAAGCCTGAGCTCTCATCCTGCTGGGTTGGTGGGAAATTCAGCCTCAGATATTCTCGGAGCTTCCTAGCCTACCCCTAAGGTGTTGTGCCAGGGTCCTCAGGCAGGACACAGGGCTAGAACATAGAGGAGGACAGTCTGCTAATAGGATGTTGGTTATTTTCTGGATTGCCACTGCGAACTCCACCGGCTGAGCTCCTTAGGCCCTGTGTGGCTCTGTGACTTCCCCACCATGCTTGCCCAGGGGAGGCTTTGGCAGGGCTGGCAGGCCACTCTGCCTGGAGTACTGGCCAGGGCAGGGAAAAGGACACCGCCGTTCCACTCCAGGACCACAGTACTTGCTCAGGGAACTCTGTTCAATCACCGGGGAAATCCTCCTTTCTCTACCCTGCCCATCTTCTTCAGATAGCCTTGACTTCATAAACATCCGGAGCCCTGCCTCATAAGCACAGTCTGTGACCAACCTGGGTCAGGGAAGGAAAAACAAGAGGAAAAGATGAATTGGTATCTCAAAAAATCATCCTGCCACCAAACTCATGGGTATGCTTGCTGGGAGCTTAGGGGTAAGGGTTGTAGTATTTTCTTTCTTTCTTTTTTTTTTCTCAGTGTAACAGATAGGATCAAATATATTCATGATGATGGAAATATGAGATTATGTTACATTTTTTTTGCTTGCAACTGCATTTTTTTTTTTTAAAGATTTTATTTATTTATTTGACAGAGAAAGACACAGCGAGAGAGGGAACACAAACGAGGAGTGGGAGAGGGAGAAGCAGACTCCCTGCCGAGCAGGGAGCCCGATGCGGGACTCGATCCCGGGACTCCAGGATCATGACCTGAGCCGAAGGCAGTCGCTCAACCAACTGAGCCACCCAGGCGCCCCCTTGCAACTGCATTTTTAATGTCTCAAAATGAATAACAAAATTTAAAATCCTCAATAAAAATTTATTTTCCAAATAGGCATTTCCCAAATTATGTCCCTACACAATCTTCTTTGGAGATCTCACCTATTCCCA
>NW_027926120.1:0-225 GCF_054177405.1 Leptonychotes weddellii
GGTGGCAATGGAGGCAGGAAGCACAGCTGTGCTCTGTTTTTTTCGTGTATGGCACAGTCTAAAATTATGATATTTATCTATGTTTTTATTTACATTTTCCTGCCTCCCTTCTCCCAGAGTGTGTGCATTGTGAGAACAGCACCTTGTCTGTCTTGACTACTGTTGTGTTCCCAATACTATTGACAGTGCTAACATATCTGAGGGGCTCATGAAATACTGGTCAAA
>NW_027926121.1:0-225 GCF_054177405.1 Leptonychotes weddellii
TTCTTCTCCTTCTTCTTCTCCTTCTTCTTCTTCTTCTTCTTTCTCTTCTTCTTTTGAGAGAGAGAGAGAGAGGAGTGCACGTGTGCACAGGCAGGGGAAGGAGCAGAGGGAGAGAGAGAATCTCAACCTGGCCCCATGCCCAGCACAGAACCCCACCAGAGGCATGATCTCTGGTGACTCAGGTCATGATTTCAGGTCTGCAAAGCCAAAATCAAGAGTTGGACG
>NW_027926122.1:0-225 GCF_054177405.1 Leptonychotes weddellii
GCAATTGCACTACTAGGTATTTATCAAAAGGATACAAAAATACAGATTCGAAGGGGTACATGCATCCTGATGTTTACAGCAGCATTATCAACAATAGCCAAATTATGGAAAGAGCCCAAATGTCCATTGGCTGATGCATGGACAAAGAAAATGTGGGAGAAATATATATATGTGTATCTATTATCTATATATCTAATGTATCTATATATATATACAACTTATACA
>NW_027926123.1:0-225 GCF_054177405.1 Leptonychotes weddellii
TGGGATCATGACCTGAGCCGAAGTCAGACGCTTAACGACTGAGCCACCCAGGTGCCCCCATAGGAACTTTTATGACTAGCTAATAAAAAGGAACTAAGATATTTATGGTGCGCACACACAAAAAAAATGAAAGCCAGGGGCACCTGGGTGGCTGGCTCGGTAGGTTAAATGTCTGCCTTCAGCTCAAGTCATGATCTCAGGGTCCTGGGATCAAGTCCCACATCA
>NW_027926124.1:0-225 GCF_054177405.1 Leptonychotes weddellii
CCACGCTTGATTAAAAATTAGATCCATATTTTTTTTCTTTAGGTCTTAATTAGCTTCTTCATAAACTACAAACATTATCATTGGAGACACATGCTGGGACAGACAAATTAGACACTCGTTGCCAGCCTGAGAGGGTCCCCGGTGATTAACTGTCACGATGCTGATGTTGACAGTGCCGCTTTTCTTTTTTTTTTTTTTTATTTTATTTTTTTTTAATTCTTATGT
>NW_027926125.1:0-225 GCF_054177405.1 Leptonychotes weddellii
GATGAATGGATAAAGAAGATGTGGTGTATATATATATATATATATATATATATATACACCATGGAATATTATGCAGCCATCAAAAAACCCGAAATCTTGCCATTTGCAACAACGTGGATGGAACTAGAGGGTATTATGCTAAGTGAAATAAGTCAATCACACCTTTCTTTTTAAACGAAAGATACTAAGCAGGTATTTTTAAAAGATCTCAGGTGTTGGGGCACC
>NW_027926126.1:0-225 GCF_054177405.1 Leptonychotes weddellii
GCTATCATTTGATCCTGGAAAAAAAAAAGTACTACACTGACCAGTGAGAGCTATCTCTTCACCAGGCCACCCACCTGGAACTAAGGCCTTGCCGCTGAGCATGAGGCACCCTATGGGTCCAATTGTGTTGCTTCAGGGGGCTCTTAGACCCCACATATGGGGCTGAGGGTTGGAGAGTGGCCCATAGGGGAGTAACAGGTACTGGGGCCCACACTTCTGGGAGAC
>NW_027926127.1:0-225 GCF_054177405.1 Leptonychotes weddellii
ATGTCAGCCCCCATAACTGATAATTCCTCCACAGTCTCTCCAGGACATACTTATTGGATGGAGCTAGCAACCTCTGCCCGTTTGCCTCCAGACCAGGCAGCCATGGCTGCGACCTTATCTGGTCATTGGAACTTCAGTCCCCCTGTCTCTTTGCCATGACAATGACATAGTGCCCATCTCAAGATAACTCTACTTTTGCCATGCATACTGGCTTGGAAGTGACAG
>NW_027926128.1:0-225 GCF_054177405.1 Leptonychotes weddellii
AAATAAACCCATACACATACAGCCAACTGATTATTGACAAGAGTGTCAGCACCATCAACAGAGAAAAGAATAGTTTTTTCAACAAATGGCACTGGGGCAACTGGATATTTACATGCAAAAGAGTAAGTTGGACTCCTACCTCACAGCATATACAGAAATGAACTTATTTGGATCAAAGACCTAAATTTAAAACTCTTAGGTATAAGTCTTTGTGACCTTAGATTA
>NW_027926129.1:0-225 GCF_054177405.1 Leptonychotes weddellii
CAACCACAGGGTCCTGAACTACAAGTCTACAGTTTTATGGTTGGAATTCAAGCTAAAGCTCCAAATCTTCCTGGGAGATGTGATCCAGAGGTCCAAATTCTTACTAAAGTATAAATGACTAAGATCCTTTCTTGAGAGAAGGCTGTGATTATGGGCTTATTTGAAAATACACAGGGCTTTATAAGGTTAAAAGTAGAGACAGTCAATGGGCGCCTGGGTGGCTCA
>NW_027926130.1:0-1346 GCF_054177405.1 Leptonychotes weddellii
CACAGACCAAACTGTTCCCAGTGGATCTCTCCGAGGGGAGGAACAGGGATGGTTTACATCGACAAACTTCTGAACTATTTGCAAAGTAACATGGCTTGTCATTTTGAAAACCCAGTTTAACAAAATAAAGAGCACTACCTGCTCTGCCGGAGGACGAAGAGAGGGCCACTTCTGACCCCCAAGGAGAAGCGAGTCCCCCTCACTGTTGTCATTGCCATCGGCTTGTCCCACCATCTCCGACAAGCCCTCGCAAGACCCCGCGCATCCTGCGATTTCTAGCCCCACCTAGTGGCAGACAGGTGCCAGGCAGGCGCCCACACCAGCAGGGAAATCCCGTTTGTAGAAGGAGGGTGATGGGTCGGACTTCGTAGCCTTTGGACTTCGTAGCTAAACGCCGCACAGTGACAAGTGACAAAAGGGGCCCTGGAGAGCCTCGCTCACCTCACGGGTCGTTGAGCACAGCAAATGAGCCGAATCTGTGTAGAGACTACGATTCCCAGTCCACACACTCATTTGTGCAAGAAACACAATTTCCTTTACTCAGCTAAACTTGTATTTTGAGTTCTTATTGTGCCAAGGGGACAGAAACTTATTTTCAGGCAATATAGTACCTCTGGGTCCCCATACACATGTTTGCCCGCAAATACCGCGGGGATCATGTCAAAGTTCACGTGGGGTCTCTGGGGGCCAGTGTCCCTGGGAGTGAGGTCAGGTCAGCACAGATTTCCTCGAGAGGCCCCTGTGGCTTCGCAGTCGGCTTCTTCAGGCCTAGCACCCTCCCCTTGCTTCTGAGTGGGGCACTCTGTGCACGGCCTGCCCACCTCCCTAACAAGACTGGCTGCACCACATTGCTCTCCCGTGAGCCCAGGGAGCAGGACACAGGACATCTCTCTCCCAGACCCACCATGTACATTGCTCTTATCACCTCTCCACACCACGGGACAGCTTTCTAGTCTGGATAGGGCTGTGGGGAGTTGTAAATAGCCCTGTCTTACAACCCTGCCCGAAGTCAGCTGATGGGAGCACAGAAAGCCTAGAAGCTCTGCCTCAACCTCCCCTGAGGCGAGGAAGCTCAGTGCAGCGCAGAGTAGGGCACAATGCAGGGATGGGGAGAAGGAAAAGCAGAAGGGGAAAAGAAGAGGCTAAAGGCCATGTGCAAATGTTGTAGCATTATAGTTCAAGGTTTGGTTTTTGGCATATAATTGTCTAGGTTAGAATCCCCATTTGAGCACTTGCTGGTCAAATAGTGGTCCAACTATTTCACTTTTCTTCAAGGATGATAGTATCTACCTTTGTGGGCCATTGTGGGAATTCAGTGAGATAAAGGGATGCAGATACTGGATCGG
>NW_027926131.1:0-225 GCF_054177405.1 Leptonychotes weddellii
GAAATTGGAAACAACCTACATGTCCATAGATAGAATGATAGCTAAATTACCTGTGATATATTTCTATGGCGAAATATAAGGCAGAAGCTATACAACACTGAAGTAGCAAAATCTTCATACTATATTGGTGAGCAGAAAAAAGGAAATATCACAGTAACAGCTATAGAACACTGCTATGGTCAGAATGTTTGCATCCCCCGCCTTCATATGTTGAAACCTAACTGG
>NW_027926132.1:0-225 GCF_054177405.1 Leptonychotes weddellii
TTGGCTCCCAGCTAGACATCCCAGGTTCCCCCCTTGGGTTCGATTAATCTACCAGAGCGGCTCACAGAACTCAGAGAAACACTGTACTTACTAGATCCCCAGTTTATTATGAAAAGGACGTAACTCAGGAACAGCCGATGGAAGAGATGCACAGGGCGAGGAATGGGGACGGGGTGTGGAGCTTCCACGCCCTCTGAGTACGTCACTCTCCCCAAATCTCCACAT
>NW_027926133.1:0-225 GCF_054177405.1 Leptonychotes weddellii
CTCAACACCCAAAGAACAAATGATCCAATCAAGAAATGGGCAGAAGACATGAACAGACATTTTTCCAAAGAAGACATCCAAAAGGCCAAAAGACACATGAAAAAGTGCTCAACATTGCTCAGCATCAGGGAAATCCAAATCAAAACCTCAATGAGATACCACCTCACACCAATCAGAATGACTAAAATTAACAAGTCAGGAAACAACAGATGTTGGCGGGGAAGC
>NW_027926134.1:0-225 GCF_054177405.1 Leptonychotes weddellii
AGAAGTGTTGGTGGCCTATATTTAGATGGTGGATGTGGAATAGATCAGTTTGGGAGGTAGAATCAGCAATACTTTTTAATGAATGGGGTAATTCCTAGGATTCTGGCTTGAGAAAGTGGTTGGATTGGTGATATTATGTATACACAAGGGAGACTTTAGAATACTGAGTTTGAATGTCTGTGAGACAACCAAGAAGAAGTTTAGAAATATGAGTCTGGAGTTCAT
>NW_027926135.1:0-225 GCF_054177405.1 Leptonychotes weddellii
CTGTGTGTTGAGAGATGGTGCCTCTAAGGTGGTGGCCGGGCAGTCAGTGCTCAGCACACGCTTCCTGCAAGACGCAGGGTGCCTTCCAGGCCTGGGCCCTTCCTTGTCCCTGCACCCTCCTCCCCTGCGGAGCATTCGTCTTGGTTTGCCATCAGCAACCTCCTCACTCTTGTCTGTCTCCATAGAGAGCAGGGTCTGCAGCTATCTCTGTGTGTCCAGCATCAG
>NW_027926136.1:0-225 GCF_054177405.1 Leptonychotes weddellii
GCATCTGAAGTGGGGAGACCCCTGAACCCGTGGGGTCTGCTAACTCCAGGTCGACACCCAGCTGGGGCCTGGGGAGTTGGAGCGCTGGTCCGTGTGGGGAAGCACGGAGGACAGGCTCCGCGTCACCAGTTTGCTGCGATAACTGGCAATGATGGAGGAGAAGCACTTAGGAGGCACTCAGGAGGTGCTCTGTGCACGAGAATCATGTCCTGCCATCACGCAGGA
>NW_027926137.1:0-225 GCF_054177405.1 Leptonychotes weddellii
ATGATGGGTGGAGTTTGTTGGGTTTTAAACGGAAACAGTTAAAACAGCGGCAATCCATCCCCCATCACGGGGCTGCGGTGCCCGCCAGCGGCCACACGGGGGCGCCGCAGGACAGCGCGGGATGCCAGGGCTGGAGCAGGTGCGGGATGGAGCAGGAGCCCGGCTCTGGAGGAGGGGGGTTAGGGGCGTCCCGGGGCCACGGGCCGGAGAAGGGGCCCAGGGGAT
>NW_027926138.1:0-225 GCF_054177405.1 Leptonychotes weddellii
GTAGTGGGTTGAATTGTGTCCCCCCCCCCAAAAAGTCCTAATCTCTGGTACCTGTGAATGTCCACCTTATTTGCAAAGAGTATCTGCAAATATAGTCAGGTAAAGATGAGGTCATACTGGATTAGGGTGGATCCTAAATCCAACGACTGGTGTCCTAATAAGAAAAGGAGAGAGACATTTAGACATGGAGACAGAACACGCTGTGCAGGAAGGCCACATGAACCC
>NW_027926139.1:0-225 GCF_054177405.1 Leptonychotes weddellii
ACCATATGATCCAGCAATTGCACTACTGGGTATTTACCCCAAAGATACAAAAGTAGGGATCCGAAGGGGTACGTGCACCCCGATGTTTATAGCAGCAATGTCCACAATAGCCAAACTGTCTGTAGTCTTAATGCATTCGCTAAAGATAAGGATTTGGTTTAGTAAGACCATTGGAGACACGATTCATGAAAGAATCTACTTGAAAAAGCCATATCATAATCATCT
>NW_027926140.1:0-225 GCF_054177405.1 Leptonychotes weddellii
CTAAAATAAATAAATCTTAAAAAAACACAAGTAAATAAAGTCTCAGAGAGAGTAAGGAGTTTGCCAAGGTCCTACAGATAAAAAACTGCAGTTAAGATTCAAACTCAGATCTCTGATTTTCAAGTCCCTGTGCCTCTAAGACATCACTCAAGTATTTTGCGTATCTTCAGTGGTGGTTCTTAACTACTTTTGAGGGCCATGGACTCCTTTCAGAATCTGGGGAAT
>NW_027926141.1:0-1346 GCF_054177405.1 Leptonychotes weddellii
CCAGGGGGTGGAAAACCACTGCAGCCTGAAGGGCTCATTGGACATAAAAAGGAACTGCTGGGCTCGACATAGGTCATTCGCTTCCCTTGGAGGAGAAAAGGTTATTAGGGCTGGAAGGAGGCTGTGTCGAGGTCCAAGCACCGTCCTGAAGGGGTTCCATGATCAGAGGAAGGAGGAGGTGAGAGGGGGCTCCAAGGCCGGGCGGGCCGACAGAAGGCCTCTGGCCTTGGACCTTTGTGCCCATGGGACCCTCACGCTTGTCAAACATAGGAGCAATCTCGGGCTCACCGCACACAGAGGCTGGGCCTGTGGGAGGTCACAGGCAAAGTCATTCATGCCCCCTGGGATGCTGGCTTACCTGCATGTCTCCTCTCCTCCAACGCCCAGCCTGAGCCTCCCAACCAGCCCCTACCCCCCAGCGGGGCTTGCTTGCCTTCATTCCTAGAGACACTTTTCCGTTCACTATAATATTAATTGTTCATTGCAGAAAATTGGGGAACCTAAAAATAGAATATCTATATCCACAAGCAAAAAGTGAATTATGGCGTCTATGACATGTGTCTGTATACATAAATCAGTACACATGTGTATACACAGGGGCTAGTGTTTGCCCACCTTTTACTGTGGAATACAACACACTTACAGTGCATGAAGCAGAAGGCACGCCGTGTGGCCGACAATCATCATACACCTGCCACGCCACGGGAGACCCCAGAGACGGTCCTCCTGGGTCACCCGCTGTGCTGGCCCGTGGCCCCACTCCCGCTTCTGGGCACACCAATCCTTGTTGTTTCTTGTACTTTACTATCCAAAGATGTATCCCTGAACGGGTCAGTCTGGCTTATTTTTGAGCCATATGTGAATAAAACCTCCAATTATATACCTTTGTTTCTGACGGCTTTTGTGCAGTTTCACTTGGAAGATAAACATTGTTGAATGTAGTTCATGCACGAATATGCCACTTTTTATTTCCCCATTTTCCTGCTGCCGGACATTCGGGGTTTTTCCAGGGCTGAACCTCTGGAAGCAATGCTACTCTGCTTGGCGGGCAGCTCTCCTCCAATGGGACTGGAACTCCTGCTCCATCCGTGCGTGCCTCAGGCGGGAAGGGCTGTGTCCTGAGGTAGCCAATGGAGGTGA
Organism: Leptonychotes weddellii; assembly: GCF_054177405.1. Classification (NCBI taxonomy): domain Eukaryota; kingdom Metazoa; phylum Chordata; class Mammalia; order Carnivora; family Phocidae; genus Leptonychotes; species Leptonychotes weddellii. The sequence continues at coordinate 1,141 of NW_027926141.1, forward strand.
TGCCAAACTGCTTTTTGGATGGTTGCACAGTCTACCTTCTAGTTGTTCCACATCGTTGGCCCCTGGAGCTGTCTGACACCTGGCAGGTTTTTAAGAGCACCTCATGGGGGGGCGGAGCAAGATGGCAGAGGAGTAGGAGACCTGGATTTCGTCTCCTCTCAGGAATTCAGCTGGATAGGGGTCAAACCATTCTGAACACCTACAAA
>NW_027926142.1:0-225 GCF_054177405.1 Leptonychotes weddellii
CCAATTAAAAAATGGGCAGAAGACACGAACAGACATTTCTCCAAAGAAGACGTACAGATGGCCAACAGACACATGAAAAGATGCTCATCATCACTTGCCATTAGGGAAATGCAAGTCAAAACGACAATGAGATATCACCCCACACCTGTCAGGATGGCTAAAATCAAAAACACAAGAAACAAAATGTGTTGGTGAGGATGTGAAGAAAAAGGAAGCCTCTTGCAC
>NW_027926143.1:0-225 GCF_054177405.1 Leptonychotes weddellii
GCTACCTAGAGCAATCTACACATTCGATGCAATCCCCATCAAAATACCACCCACTTTTTTCAAAGAAATGGAACAAATAATCCTAAAATTTGTATGGAACCAGAAAAGACCCCGTATAGCCAGAAGAATGTTGAAAAAGAAAAGCAAAGCTGGTGGCATCACAAGTCTGGACTGTAAACTCTATTACAAAGCTGTAATCATCAAGACAATATGGTACTGGCACAA
>NW_027926144.1:0-225 GCF_054177405.1 Leptonychotes weddellii
CCATCATGGCCAAAAGTGGAAGTTCTCTTACTGTATTTTTACAGAAATAAATTTTCAGAGGTACACCTGGGTGGCTCAGTCAGTTAAGCGTCCCACTCTTGATCAGCTCTTGATCTCAAGCCCCATGTTGGGCTCCACACCAGGCATGAAGCCTACTTAGATAAAATTAAAAAAAAAAAGAAAAGAAAAGTTTTCAGAAAGCTAATTGAGGATTTTAAGAATAAT
>NW_027926145.1:0-225 GCF_054177405.1 Leptonychotes weddellii
CCATCATGGCCAAAAGTGGAAGTTCTCTTACTGTATTTTTACAGAAATAAATTTTCAGAGGTACACCTGGGTGGCTCAGTCAGTTAAGCGTCCCACTCTTGATCAGCTCTTGATCTCAAGCCCCATGTTGGGCTCCACACCAGGCATGAAGCCTACTTAGATAAAATTAAAAAAAAAAAGAAAAGAAAAGTTTTCAGAACGCTAATTGAGGATTTTAAGAATAAT
>NW_027926146.1:0-225 GCF_054177405.1 Leptonychotes weddellii
GAAAAAATGGGTTAGAGCAGTGTTGTCCAGTACAAACATAACACAAGTAATTTTAAATTTTCTGGTAGCCACAATTTTTTTTAATTTTTTATTGTTATGTTAATCACCATACATTACATCATTAGTTTTTGATGTAGTGTTCCATGATTCATTGTTTGTGCATAACACCCAGTGCTCCATGCAGAACGTGCCCTCTTTAATACCCATCACCAGGCAACCCGTTTC
>NW_027926147.1:0-225 GCF_054177405.1 Leptonychotes weddellii
GTATATATAGTTACATAGTCCCCAGAGAAAAGGGTGGAAGGTAGTTCATATTAACCCCATTTAAACCCAGAGGTTAAGGAGCTTGCCTAAGATCTTAATTGTCCTCACCACAAGGTGATACTGTCATTGTTTTCCTCCCCTAAAAAAATGAGAACATTCCCACTGTTTACCACCACTGCTTGCTATTCGTTGACATCGCATTAGGTGCTTTCCATGTATTGTTTC
>NW_027926148.1:0-225 GCF_054177405.1 Leptonychotes weddellii
GTGGGACGATGAGACAGACATGGCCAAGCTGGAGGCCTGCGTGCGCTCCATCCAGTTAGACGGGCTGACCTGGGGGGGCTCCAAGCTGGTGCCCGTGGGCTACGGCATCCGTAAGCTACAGATCCAGTGTGTGGTGGAGGACGACAAAGTGGGGACCGACCTGCTGGAGGAGGAGATCACCAAGTTCGAGGAGCACGTGCAGAGTGTCGACATTGCTGCTTTCAG
>NW_027926149.1:0-225 GCF_054177405.1 Leptonychotes weddellii
GAGCACTGGGTGTTATGCACAAACAATGAATCATGGAACACTACATCTAAATCTAATGATGTAATGTATGGGGATTAACATAACAATAAAAAAAGTTAAAAAAAAAAAAAAGCAAAAACAAACCCTGAAATTGCTGCCTGAAAGTAATTTGACTAAGTTCCCTAGCAGTATTGAAGTCATTTTTGTTATGTACCCCATCGTGTAATTTGTTGAAATGGCAAAAGT
>NW_027926150.1:0-225 GCF_054177405.1 Leptonychotes weddellii
TTTTACCAGTGGAACAAAAAAGAGTGTGAAATTTTGTAAAATAATATAATCTATCAAATCCTCCTTTGTGAGCTTCAAATCACTTATCCATTTTTCTCCTTGATCAGTTTTACCCCCAACTTGTTAGTGCTTTTACTCTGGTTTTGTTGCTCTTCCTTTATTTTGTTTTTTCCCCCTATTTTATCAGTTCCCTGTTTTACCATTTTTCTTATTTATTATAATCTT
>NW_027926151.1:0-1346 GCF_054177405.1 Leptonychotes weddellii
CCTTCCTTTAGAATAACGTGTGGGGGTTCAGGCACACATTCATTCCACAAGATTTCACTGGGTGTCTACTTTGCCAGGTATTGGGAATCGAGGGATGAACAGGACACTGTTCCTCAAGTTAGATTTGTGTGTGTGTGTGAAAAGTCATGATGATATTGGCAGTGATTCCTCTAGAGTTCTGGGAATGTCCTGTGACCTCTTGGAATGTGCCCCATGGTGAGATTGGCCATGATTTTCACTGCTGAATTTTGGGACACCTGGGTCTCTTACCCCATTATTTCCCATTACAGAAAGACTGTCTGCAGAACTCCCTGTGTGAAGCTGATGCCCGCTTCGGCACTGAGCTGGCCCAGATGCAGGTCCTGATCAGCAACGTGGAGGAGCAGCTGTCCGAGATCCGGGCTGACCTGGAGCGGCAGAACCAGGAGTACCAGGTGCTGCTGGACGTCAAGGCCCGGCTGGAGTGTGAGATTGCCACATACCGGAAACTTCTAGAGAGCGAGGATTGCAAGTATGTGTGATCTAGGCACTTGGACAAATCATTTGCTCAATTCTCATGAGATTCTCAGGGTAACAATAGTGCTGTCTACAAGGGGTGCCTGGGTGGCTCAGTCGTTAAGCGTCTGCCTTCGGCTCAGGTCATGATCCCAGGGTCCTGGGATCGAGCCCCGCATCGGGCTCCCTGCTCAGCGGGAAGTCTGCTTCTCCCTCTCCCACTCCCCCTGCTTGTGTTCCCTCTCTCTCTGTGTCTCTCTCTGTCAAATAAATAAATAAAATCTTAAAACAAACAAACCAACAAAAAATCAAAACAGTGCTGTCTACAAAGAAGAAGGCGGTCTATGCTTCTGCTGAGTGACTCATTGTCGTGTCCTCTGCTCACACTGTGCATTGTTGACAGAATGTGAAGGGAGTGACTGTCCATTTGGATCCAGTGCCAGGTCTCCAGTGGGGCTGCTTGGTGTAGCCACTGACTGGGGAGAGTAGACATGGGGCTGCTCCTTGAGCAGGAGATTTGAGTATAGACCCCAGCAGGTTTGTTGGACTTGCTTTTGCTCTCTTGTCAATCCTTCTTTGTATTTTCTATCCTATAGGATAGAACCTGATTCTCATATAGAAAACCTCATTTTGTAATGCAATATATGTTAAGAAAAAAAAAAGAAGAAGAAGGTAGCAGGAGGGGAAGAATGAAGCGGGGGAAATCGGAGGGGTAGACGAACCATGAGAGACGATGGACTCTGAAAAACAAACTGAGGGTTCTAGAGGGGAGGGGGGTGGGAGGATGGGTTAGCCTGGTGGTGGGTATTGAGGAGGGCACATTCTGCATGGAGCACTGGGTGTTATGCACA
>NW_027926152.1:0-225 GCF_054177405.1 Leptonychotes weddellii
GGGGTTCACCTGGTGGGGCAACATCCGGCTGCTCCCCCAGCCACCCCCTTCCCACTGACTCTCCAGGCCTGGCTCAGACCAGTCCCTCCACCGAGAGTGCCCTTCCCCACAGCCTCACAGCCAGATCCTCCCCAGGCACCACACCCCACCCAAATGCTGCCTGGAAGGACTGCTCTCTCCTTGACAGCCTCCTCACTGCTTCCCCCGGTCACCTGGCCCTCCCAG
>NW_027926153.1:0-225 GCF_054177405.1 Leptonychotes weddellii
GTGGGACGATGAGACAGACATGGCCAAGCTGGAGGCCTGCGTGCGCTCCATCCAGTTAGACGGGCTGACCTGGGGGGGCTCCAAGCTGGTGCCCGTGGGCTACGGCATCCGTAAGCTACAGATCCAGTGTGTGGTGGAGGACGACAAAGTGGGGACCGACCTGCTGGAGGAGGAGATCACCAAGTTCGAGGAGCACGTGAGTGGCCAGGCCCCCAAGCAAACCCC
>NW_027926154.1:0-225 GCF_054177405.1 Leptonychotes weddellii
GTGAAGGCCACAGATCCCTGTAAACTTACTAAGAACCACTGGATTGTACACATTGAAAAAGGTGAACATTATTGCATGTGATTCATATCTAAATAAACATTAAAAATGAGTCCATCTGGGGTGCCTGGGTGGCTCAGTCGGTTAAGGTCTGCCTTCAGCTCAGGTCATGATCTCAGGGTCCTGGGATGGAGCCCTGCATTGGGCTCCCTGCTCAGCGGGAAGCCT
>NW_027926155.1:0-225 GCF_054177405.1 Leptonychotes weddellii
GTAAATTTAATTGTAATAGCTGTCAACTAATTATCCTTCAAAAATGATTCCAGAAAAATTATAATATGACCAGAGCCATGTGGAAGTACCTCTTTCCCACAGTCTTTCCAACAGTGTGTACTAATAAACTTCAAAAAATTTTATTTACCATTTAGGTTGCTGATAAAAGGACCATGATTTTGTTTTAATTTATATTGATTTAAATGTGAGGTGGAACATCTATTC
>NW_027926156.1:0-225 GCF_054177405.1 Leptonychotes weddellii
TACACTCTAGAAAGCAAGTCAAACAAGAAACAAGAGCAGATGAGAATTCTAGCCCCTACTGCCACTTACTTCCTTATAACGTGAGTCTGTTTTCCCTATGTAGAAAATGGGTATGTAGGAATACTAAAAAATACATATATATGTATGTAAAGTTGTATGTGTATATGTAAACATGTATATATGTAAACATATACAAATATAGGTATGTAAAATTCTTACGAATTC
>NW_027926157.1:0-225 GCF_054177405.1 Leptonychotes weddellii
ATGTATGGGGATTAACATAAGAATTAAAAAAAAAAAAAAAAAAAAGAATTAGCAGCAGAGCTTGGGAAAGGCTTCGGGGAATCGGACCGGAGAGACCGGTAAGAGCTCAAGTAGTAAGAACAATGAGCCAGATGATAACATCAAAATGCGCATACGCCTCATCGCACCTATGAACAGACGCCCTTCCCTCACCCCTCGATCAGCCCTGTGTGTTCCTGGGGAGTG
>NW_027926158.1:0-225 GCF_054177405.1 Leptonychotes weddellii
AACTAAGATTTTAAAAAAAAAAAAAATCCCGGGCGCCTGGGTGGCTCAGTTGGTTAAGCGACTGCCTTCGGCTCAGGTCATGATCCTGGAGTCCCTGGATCGAGTCCCGCATCGGGCTCCCTGCTCGGCAGGGAGCCTGCTTCTGCCTCTGACCCTCCCCCCTCTCATGTGCTCTCTCTCTCTCATTCTCTCTGTCTCAAATAAATAAATAAAATCTTTAAAAAA
>NW_027926159.1:0-225 GCF_054177405.1 Leptonychotes weddellii
TGAGTACAGTCCGTCTTAGAGAAGACGTAAGGCATTCCTCCAAGGGCTGGGTCTGAGGACCTGCTGCCTCCCATTCTGCACTCCCATAAAGTCAGGCAGATGACCCGGAACTCAGAAATGCCCCACACCAGCTCCACTGCGTCCCCTCCTTCTTAAGGACCATGTGAGCGTAGCTGCCCTCAGTTGGAAGTTAGGACTGGGTTATCATCACCATTTCACAGATGA
>NW_027926160.1:0-225 GCF_054177405.1 Leptonychotes weddellii
CTAAAACCCTCAGTTTGTTTCTCAAGGTCCATAGTCTCTCATGGTTCGTCTCCCCCTCCGATTTACCCCCTTCATTTTATCCTTCCTAATATCTTTTTCTTTTTTAACATACAATGTATTATTTGTTTCAGAGGTACAGGTCTGTGATTCAACAGTCTTACACAATTCACAGCACTCACCATAGCACATACCCTCCCCAATGTCTATCACCCAGCCACCCCCTCC
>NW_027926161.1:0-225 GCF_054177405.1 Leptonychotes weddellii
AGAAGTGTTGGTGGCCTATATTTAGATGGTGGATGTGGAATAGATCAGTTTGGGAGGTAGAATCAGCAATACTTTTTAATGAATGGGGTAATTCCTAGGATTCTGGCTTGAGAAAGTGGTTGGATTGGTGATATTATGTATACACAAGGGAGACTTTAGAATACTGAGTTTGAATGTCTGTGAGACAACCAAGAAGAAGGTTAGAAATATGAGTCTGGAGTTCAT
>NW_027926162.1:0-1345 GCF_054177405.1 Leptonychotes weddellii
CATTTAAAGAATTAATACCTATTCTTTTGAAACTGTTCCAAAAAATAGAAATGGAAGGAAAACTTCCAAACTCATTTTATGAGGCCAACATTACCTTGATCCCCAAACCAAAGACCCCCACCAAAAAGGAGAATTACAGACCAATATCTCTGATGAACATGGATGTAAAAATTCTCACCAAAATACTAGCCAATAAGATCCAACAGTACATTAAAAGGATTATTCACCACGACCAAGTGGGATTTATTCCTGGGCTGCAAGGTTGGTTCAACATCCGCAAATCAATCAATGTGATACAATACATTAATAAAAGAAAGAACAAGAACCATATGATCCTCTCAATAGATGCAGAAAAAGCATTTGACAGAGTGCAGCATCCTTTCTTGTTTAAAACTCTTCAGAGTGTAGGGTTAGAGGGTATATACCTCAATATCATAAAAGTCATCTATGAAGAACCCACAGTGAATATCATTCTCAATGGGGAAACACTGAAAGCTTTCCCCCTAAGGTCAGGAACATGGCAAGGATGTCCACTATCACCACTGCTACTCAACATGGTACTAGAAGTCCTAGCCATAGCAATAACAAAAAGAAATAAAAGGCATCAGAATCAGCAAAGAAGAAGTCAAACTCGCACTCTTCCAGATGATATGATACTTTATGTGGAAAACCCAAAAGACTCCACCCCAAAACTGCTAGAACTCATACATGGATTCAGTAAAGTGGCAGGATATAAAATACACAGAAATTAGTTGCATTTATATACACCAACAACAAGACAGAAGAAAGAGAAATTAAGGAGTCGATCTCATTTACTGTTGCACCCAAAACCATAAGATACCTAGGAATATACCTAAGGAAAGAGGTAAAGGATCTGTACTCAGAAAACTATAGAATATTCATGAAAGAAATTGAGGAAGACACAAAGAAATGGAAAAATGTTCCATGCTCATGGATTGGAAGAACAAATATTGTGAAAATGTCTATTTTACCTAGAGCAATCTACACATTTAATGCAATCCCTATCAAAATACCATCAACTTTTTTCAAAGAAGTGGAACAAATAATCCTAAAATTTGTGTGGAACCAGAAAAGACTGAATAGCCAGAGGAACATTGAAAAAGAAAAGCAAAGCCGGTGGCATCACAATTCCAGACTTCAAGCTCTATTACAAAGCTGTCATCATCAAGACAGTATGACCCTGGCACAAAAACAGACACATAGATCAATGGAACAGAATAGAGAGCCCAGAAATGGACCCTCAACTCTATGGTCAACTAATCTTCGACAAAGCAGGAAAGAATGTCCAATGGAAAAAAGACAGTCTCTTCAACAAATGGTGTTG
>NW_027926163.1:0-225 GCF_054177405.1 Leptonychotes weddellii
CTTACCGCCACTCCGAAGCGCTCACGCCCTGACCGCGTTCCCTTCCCGCCCGGTCTTCCCCTAATGGCCTCTCCCACTTGCAAAAGCCGACAAGGCAAGGGGACTCTGGTTACCACAGTGCAATAATGAACCTCTGGCGTACTGAGCGGGGTGAAGGGTGGACAGTGGGCTGGGGGGGCGCTTCCTGCTCATCCAACACGGGCAAGAGCACAGGAAGGGCGAAGT
>NW_027926164.1:0-225 GCF_054177405.1 Leptonychotes weddellii
GAAATTGGAAACAACCTACATGTCCATAGATAGAATGATAGCTAAATTACCTGTGATATATTTCTATGGCGAAATATAAGGCAGAAGCTATACAACACTGAAGTAGCAAAATCTTCATACTATATTGGTGAGCAGAAAAAAGGAAATATCACAGTAACAGCTATAGAACACTGCTATGGTCAGAATGTTTGCATCCCCCTCCTTCATATGTTGAAACCTAACTGG
>NW_027926165.1:0-225 GCF_054177405.1 Leptonychotes weddellii
ATTCTGAAAGAAATGCAGAAAGAAGTTACTTCAGACCAAAGGAAAAAAAGGTACTAGAGGAAATCTTAGAACTCTAAAATGGAGAGCAACAGAAATGGTAAATATCAGAAAAAATATGGTACACTGCTGTTCTCCGATTCTTAAAATATGTACTAGTATTGAAAATAAAAATTAAAACATAATATGGTAGAATTTTCAACGTATGTAGATATAATGCATATTACA
>NW_027926166.1:0-225 GCF_054177405.1 Leptonychotes weddellii
CTCTAAGACACCAGGAACCTCACAAAGACCCAGCCACAGCACAGGGACTGCAGTATGCACGTCAATACAGAAAAAAACTAGAAACAACCTTAATGTCCAATCCTAGGAAGCAAGTTAATAACTGTAGTATGGGTCATCCACATGCCAGAATACTGTAGGGTTCACAAGTTCTGCTGCAGAAATACTTTCTCAACAAGGACAGATGTCCAAACTACGTTGTTACGT
>NW_027926167.1:0-225 GCF_054177405.1 Leptonychotes weddellii
ATTCCTCTGTTCCTGAAGAAATTTAAACTTAAGGTTGACAGTACTATGCCTCAATGTTCTCAGGAATGACAGAAGTCACATTTTGATGATAAAAAGCCTCCCAATGTCCAGGCACATGGGTCTAGCACGGTGACATCTCTGTTTGATTCTATCTTTTCCTAGACGTGTGGCGCCTTCTAGAAGGTCTCTGAGGTGGTAAGTACCTTTAGCTTTTCCTGACGTGTG
>NW_027926168.1:0-225 GCF_054177405.1 Leptonychotes weddellii
GTTGATTTACTTAACCCCTATCCTCTTACAAATCGAACCACCCAACAAACTGCACAGGCTGACTGGATGAATCATTTCCAGGGTGGCAGAGTCCTATGATGATTCTCAGAATCACTCTGATAAAGGTCAGAGAGGTGATTAATGGTTAATTACTGGGAGAGTAGAACCTTTGGGGGAGTAATGGACAATTTTTTTTTTTTTACAGTAATGTTTCCTTTGAAATTT
>NW_027926169.1:0-225 GCF_054177405.1 Leptonychotes weddellii
TCAAATAAATAAATAAAAATCTTTAAAAAAAAAAATGGCTGAATTTAGCTGTTGAACTTAGTGCCCTCCTTTAAACCCCTTTATATGTGGTTTATATTCTGTCTCATGTGAAACTGAATTGTTGTTGGATCTAATCTCAAAGCCAGCCTTCAAGGTCTCTATGTTCATCTTATCAGTTTATAACTTTTTTGGAAAACTCTGCTCAGAAAAACAGCAAAAATGTTA
>NW_027926170.1:0-225 GCF_054177405.1 Leptonychotes weddellii
GGCCTGAGTGCCCATGCAGGGCCAAGCTGTCTGATCGCATCGACCCAATACTCCACAGCCACTAAAATGAGCAAACCATGGCCACCCGGCACAATGGGGCTGATCTCACAAACAGAACGAGAGAAAAGCAAGTCACAGAAGAAGACGTGTGGGATGATCTCATTCATACAGAATTCACAAACAGGTGACTCAACTCTGCCATCCTGGGACAGATACTTAGGTCAT
>NW_027926171.1:0-225 GCF_054177405.1 Leptonychotes weddellii
GCACTGCTTTCTCCCTACTGGGATTTGGGAGCCAGGCTAACGGGTCTCCTCCCCCTGCTCCCGCACTCACCTGCTGTGCTGACTGTGGGCGAGCCCCTCACCGCTCTGTGCCCAGTTTCTCCCCTGGGGAAAATGGCAACAGCTGCAGTATTTATCTCAAGTGTAATGTAATCATGCATGTTGGGTGCCCATGAGCGCGCCTACCCAAGAAAGTCAGGAAGCTAA
>NW_027926172.1:0-225 GCF_054177405.1 Leptonychotes weddellii
GTATTTTCAGGTTAACTGTCACTTTCACTCTTTTTTAAAGTTTTATTTTAATCAACCAGTGCTCATCACAACAGATGCATTCCTTAATCCCCATCACCTCTATTTACCCCATCCCCCATTTCATCCTACCCACCCCCCCACCTCCCCTCTGGTAAGCATCTGTTTGTTCTCTGTAGTTAAGTCTATGTCTTAGTTTTTTTTTTTTTTTTTTAATTTTATTATGTT
>NW_027926173.1:0-1345 GCF_054177405.1 Leptonychotes weddellii
GGGGGGTGGGAGGATGGGTTAGCCTGGTGATGGGTATTAAAGAGGGCACGTTCTGCATGGAGCACTGGGTGTTATGCACAAACAATGAATCATGGAACACTACATCTAAAACCAATGATGTAATGTATGGGGATTAACATAAGAATAAAAAAATTAAAAAAAAAAAAGAAACATCCTCCAAGATATACCCAGAAACAACATTTTGCCAGCTGTCTGAGCATCTCCTAGACCAGTCAGGTTGACACACAGAATTAACCATCACACTCCCACAGAGAGAAAAACATCTGGTGCGGTTAAGATTTGTTGAGTGAATGCAAGAACATTAGCAAGTTGGCACTGCTAATTGTTGTAGCATTCTCTCAATCATCCTATTTGAGGAAGGCTCAGGGTTGATGGTTTTATTCTTTTTGAGTTGATTTCTAAAAGAAACTAAAGACTCAGGAAATGAAAACCAAAGAATCTAACTTAAAGCAAGGCTCTCTCTTAAGAGATTCAAATAAAGTTAAAATTGAGGACATTTTTGAAGTGACAGGATTCTTAGTCAACAGATTTACAAAGACTTTTTTCTTTTCTTAATTTGTGAATGGCATGAAAAATAACCCATATATCACCAGAGTGAGAATTACCTAGTCAATCACATCATTCCCCATGGTTTTCCAAAGGAGAGGAAGACTCAAGAAAGCCATATACCCATTAGATCTCCTGTTTCCAGGTTACAAGGTGAAGAGTGAGTGTGACTGAGTGTTTGGTAGAAAACTTCTGAATTATTTACTACTATATCACAGGCTCACTAATGAGAATAAATTGATAGACTAATTAAATATGCAATTGCAAATCGGACTGTAGCCAGTTGGTGAAAACTCAGGTATCAGCAGGCAACAATTACTGCTGATTAGAACACATAAGCATTTTTAAGCTTTGACTTTCATAGGTAAAATATCAAGTTGTTCCCACTGTCCTGCACTCTCCTCTTGTGTCTACGAACATTTACAGATATAGGACAATAAATGTATTGGACAGTATTAATAAGCTAATATTTACATCATCCTTTTATCATTAACAATCCAAGAAATGAGATAAAATACTTATTTTCAAATTTAGTGTTTCTGTCTCTTCATTTTAGCAGATTTCTCTTGTTTTTATTATAATAGGAACATACGCTTGTATAAATATTGCAAAATAAAAATCAGCAAAAAGAAAATGATAATCCGTAATATCACTACTCAAAGATAATTACTTTAAAAATGGTGTGCGTTCTTTCAGTCTTTGTTCTGCATGCATTTTCAAAAAAAAGTATCACATTTTACAACGTATTTCATAACCTGCTTTTCTCAACTGACCGAAA
>NW_027926174.1:0-225 GCF_054177405.1 Leptonychotes weddellii
ATATGCATTAAAATTATATCCAACCCCCCCCCAATACTAGCACTTTGTGTGTGTGGTAGTGGTGGTGAGAGGAGTAGGGAGATGGCACATGGGGATTCACAATTTACTTCTTAATAGGCTTGGAAATTCAACCTAATCTCTGCTCAATAGGCGACAAATATTTAATGAGCATCTACTACGTGCCAGGGACCATAGTATATGATGGGGAACCATTGGTGGGTAAGT
>NW_027926175.1:0-225 GCF_054177405.1 Leptonychotes weddellii
CCTCTCCCCTCTCGTGCTGTTTCTCTCTCTCTCTCTCTCTCTCTCTCAAATAAATAAATAAATAAAATCTTAAATAAATAAATAAATAAATAAATAAAATAAAAAATCTATGATTCCTATTGAGTTAATTTTTATATAAACTGAGGTATAAGTTGAAGTTCTTTTGTTTTACCTGTTGATACGCAGTTGCTACAACCCTATTTGCTGAAAAGACTTCCCTTTCCT
>NW_027926176.1:0-225 GCF_054177405.1 Leptonychotes weddellii
GGCACGCAAGCGCTTGGACGACTCCCGTGATTCTGCACTAAGTGGTTTGCAAGCCATCCCCAGTTTAACTTGAGCTTCAGGAGTTAAATAAGTACTTTTTTTCCCCATTCCACAGCTGTTGCCATCTGCCTAATTTCAATCAATTAACTTTTGCTTAAAAACATTAAGTTTCTTAATGCTGCAGCATTGGGCCAATTGTACGGTAAATCGTGAGTGTGAAGGTGA
>NW_027926177.1:0-225 GCF_054177405.1 Leptonychotes weddellii
CAGAGGTCCTTTGTTGGATGAATGCAAACATTTACAACTTTATTAGCTAATTGGATGATGAGTGTGGAGAGCAACTCTGAAAAATTGTCGCTTTGAAGAAAACAGAAGAAACACACCATATTGTCAGCACTGGGCAATGCCTTACAGATGGCTTAATCTGACCCTCTACTTTTCATATGAGAGGACTGGGGTCCAGAGAGGTCACAGCAATTCAGATTGAGTAAT
>NW_027926178.1:0-225 GCF_054177405.1 Leptonychotes weddellii
TTTCCCTTCCTACTATCTTCTTCTTCTTTTTTTTTTTTTTAACATATAATGTATTATTTGTTTCAGAGGTACAGGTCTGTGATTCAACAGTCTTGCACAATACACAGCACTCACCATAGCCCATACCCTCCCCAATGTCTATCACCCAGCTGCTCCATCCCTCCCACCCCCCAACACTCCAGGACCCTTAGTTTGTTTCATGAGAATAAGAATTCATCATATCAG
>NW_027926179.1:0-225 GCF_054177405.1 Leptonychotes weddellii
CTCTCCTGGGGACACCATCACACACCCCCCCCCCCAGAACTAATGTTTAACTAGACATCGGGGGTCCCACAGCCTGGCAAGCCGACACACAAAACCAACCTGTAACTGCGTCCCAGGTGCAATGCTTAGCAGTCGCGCCATCACAGTGACCGGGTTTATTTTCTCCACAGTGAGGTCAACAAGGATTCTCTGGAGAAAATCCTTCCACAGCTGAAATGCCATTTC
>NW_027926180.1:0-225 GCF_054177405.1 Leptonychotes weddellii
AAAATAAAAGGATGTAAGACATGACATTAAAAAAACACAGAACGAGAGTAAAAATGTAGTGCTTTTACAACATGCTCCAACTTATGCAACCACCAACTTAAAACAGACTGCTATATACATAGGTTGTTATATATGAACCTCATGGTAACCACAAACTAAAAGCCTATAATAGGTAAACACACATAAAAGAGAAAGGAACTCAAACATCACATGAGAGAAAGTCAT
>NW_027926181.1:0-225 GCF_054177405.1 Leptonychotes weddellii
ATCATAACACCCTTGGTCACATGTTCTTCCTGCAGCCTGAAGGTTTTTAAAAGAAAAATATCAAATGCCTGCTGCTACCACCCTTTTAAATTGCTATCTTTTGCAAAGCACCAGTATGTGTTTTAGATTGATTTCCCTATTTTAGGGAAATGACAGACAGTAGTTTCAGTTCTGATGGTATAAGCAAAACAAATAAAACATGTTTATAAAAGTTGTATCTTGAAA
>NW_027926182.1:0-225 GCF_054177405.1 Leptonychotes weddellii
GGGGGGGGGGGGGGGGGGGGGGGGGGGGGGGGGGGAGCGGCCCACCCAGAGTGACCTAGAATTCCCTGAGCTTTCTGGAAACATTGTAACTGGCCACACTGTTTGCACTTCCAAACCCTATTGCAAAGAAAAATAAATACACGAACCTAATCAGAGGTGAATTTGCCACATGCGCTGACCAGCGGGCTGTTTATGCGGCGGCTGTGGGAAGAGCTAACATTCGGT
>NW_027926183.1:0-225 GCF_054177405.1 Leptonychotes weddellii
AAATGCTTCCCAATAGGATCATGTGTGAGTTTCAAGAAAGGATCATATCCGGTGCCCCCCAGCCCAGATTCTGTCAAGCCGTGTGGGTGGGAACAACAGTGTTGTTTTAATTAAATGCTCCAGGTGATTCTAGGTGCAGCCAGGGTTAATTGGAGGGCTTCCCATGAATAGAAGACATCTGAGTGTAGGCTTTGGCTCAGGGAGGAGTAACATGGTCTCCTGTAC
>NW_027926184.1:0-12704 GCF_054177405.1 Leptonychotes weddellii
GGGAATGCAAGCTGGTGCAGCCACTCTGGAAAGCAGTATGGAGGTTCCTCAAAAAGTTGAAAATAGAGCTACCCTAAGACCCAACAATTGCACTACTGGGTATTTACCCCAAAGATATCAATGTAGTGATCCAAAGGGGCATGTGCACCCCAATGTTTATAGCAGCAATGTCCACAATAGCCAAACTTATGGACAGAGCCTAGATGTCCATCAACAGATGAATGGATAAAGAAGATGTGGTATATTTATACAATGGAATATTATGCAGCCATCAAAAAACTGAAATCTTGCCATTTGCAACGACATGGATGGAACTAGAAGGTATTATACTAAGCGAAATAAGCCAATCAGAGAAAGACACGTATCATATGATCTCACTGATATGAGCAATTTGGTAAACAAGACAGATGATCATAGGGGAAGGGAGGAAAAAATGAAACAATATGAAACCAGAGAAGGATACAAAGCATAAGGGACTCTTAATCTCAGGAAACAAACTGAGGGTTGCTGGAGTAGTGGGGTTGGGAGGGATAGGGTGGCTAGGTGATGGCCACTGGGGAGGGTAGTTACTATGGTGAGCGCTGTGATTTGTGTAAGACTGATGAATCAGAGACCTGTACCCCTGAAGCAAATAATACATTATATGTTAATAAAAAAATAAAAAATAAAGAGAAAATATTTGAAGGAAAAAAAGAATTAGATAAGCTCATATTTCTGATGTCTCTACCTTCATAAGGTAGATACTTTTTCATAAGACGCAAAAATAAAATGAATTTATCACCAAAATTACATGTGTATCACATTTAATTTTTGAACTTAAAAGGATTATCTACATTGACATTAAAATCATGAAGAGATTTGACTGCAGTTGTGCTGGAGAGAGACAGTGAGAGTGGGTCTTTAAGCAATTAAAGGGAATGACAGGGAAGCTGAAGATGACTACCAAGAAAGGGTTAGAGTATAGCGTGGCATGATGCAATGCTGTTTAAGTCAGGGGGATCTGAGGGAGGAGGTGGGAAAGAAGCAGCTTCATAAAGACACTAAGAAGACCCACTCTCTCTCCCTGTCAGTGAAGGAGGATAATAGGCAAGATACTAAAAGGCACAGGAAATGTTTAAAGGAGAGGTGGGCGATAGGATACTGCTGAAGAAATGCTGTCAGTTTCTGAGGGCAGAATGATAAAGTTTCAGGTAAAAAAATAGGGAAGGAAGGAAGGAAGGAAGGAAGGAAGGAAAGAAGGAAGGAAGGAAGGAAGGAAGGAAGGAAAAAAGAAAAGAAGGAAGGAAAAAAACAAAAATGAATTGCAAGACAGAGTTAATCTGTTTCTAATAGAGCTATGAGTAAAATAAATTATTTGCTCAAAATCATAAACTTTGTACACTTTGAGATAGAATTTGAATACCAGTACCACAGCAAAGCTCAAGAACTTCTAAAACTTTTTGCTACTATGATTCAGAAACTATCTAATGCAGTTAGAGAGTCATTTTGGTGTGGGAATCACCTCTGACCGCATAATACTCTCTTATTTTCCACATCTATACTGTATAACATGCTAGAAACTAGGACATGTCTTTACCAATTCTGAGATAATTCTGAAAATTATTTTTTCCTTCATAGCTCATATTGAATATTTGATTATCTTTATATATCTGCAACATGTATATAATGAAAATGGACAGAGGAGCACCTGGGTGGCTCAGTCGGTTATACATCTGTGTTTGGCTCAGGTCATGATCTCGGGATCCTGGGATGGAGCCCCACATCACGCTCCCTGCTCATCGGGGAGTCTGCTTCTCCTGCTTCCTCTGCCCTCACCCCACTCATGCTTTCTCTCTCTCTTTCAAATAAATAACATCTTTAAAAAAAAAAAAGAGAATGAGTGGAAATTGGCTGGGTTCAAATTCCAACTCCAGCACTTTATTAGATATGAGGTTAAGATTAATCAGTTAAATCAGTTATATTAAATCAATTAAACTCTCTGAGTCTGTTTGCATGGTTGTGGTATTGGGGTAATAATACCTACCTTGTAGTTACATTAAAATAGCATTAGGTGGGTTGGCAATTGAACTTCAATTCAAATTTTTAAAAATTTCAACATTATGAAGAAAAGATAATATAATTCATTACTAATGAGAGGAAAATTTTCCTTATTCTCACAGAAGCCAGTAGAGAAGAGAGGAAGAAAAGGAATGACACTGTGAAACTGTTTCTTAGACCTCTGTACCTAGATTTGTGTCCTACTTTTTTGGATATAGAATAGATTTTCTGTTCTTTAACAGCACAGAGTAATAAATGTTCAGATATCCTAAGGTAAGCCTGGGGATGAATAGGGGGTGGAAAGGTAGGTTATGCTGCACAATAAAAGTAGGACATTAGGTGCGGGAGAAAGTTTGAAAGTGAAGAAAAGGAATTATTGAGGGAGGTGGGACTTAAGTAGTATGGTGGAAAAGATAATGGAGTTTTATGAATGGGATTTTAGCTGTCTGAATGTCTCTAATGTAAAATTGCTCAGTTATATAATGTCTTCATTAAAGTCAGCTACAAACTTACACTTATTAGCAGTAGACTGAGCCAAATATTGAAAGTCAAAATCACCCTTTCAAAGCCATAAATTATTTAATGAAAGAGCACTTCAACTCCAAATCGGCCCTACCCTACCTTACTTTCTTCTTCTCTGTTCCACCTTACTCTTCTCCTTCCTTTACTTCTGTGGCCTGAGATCTGGGTTCTCTTCATTACACGTATTGCCCCAAGTGAGTTCACAGCTTCTTTGCATTTCAGAAGCCAGCTTAAAGACAGCACCTAAACAGCTTTATGATGCAAGATTAGCCCACAAAATATTTTTTTTTTTTTATTTGAGACAGAGAGAATGAGAGAGAGAGCACATGAGAGTGGGGAGGGTCAGAGGGAGAAGCAGACTCCCTGCCGAGCAGGGAGCCCGATGTGGGACTCGATCCAGGGACTCCAGGATCATGACCTGAGCCGAAGGCAGTCGCTCAACCAACTGAGCCACCCAGGCGCCCCAGCCCACAAAATAATTTAATTTGATGTTTCCCTACTGAAAAACAAAACAAAAAACAAAAAAACCCAAATAAACATGGATAAAATTCTGATGTTTTAATTGAAATGGTTCTGTCGACCTGGATAGAGAGGTCATGTTCCAAAGACAGGGAAAGGAAGGGGGTGCGCTTGTGAAATATCCATGAATGACAGAGGTCTCTGAACAAATTATAAACACTGCTAAAGATGGGACTAGTAGATAATTACAACGAAGGCAGTGAGAAGTTAGACATTAAAGATGGTGGCCATGGAAGCGGTGGCTAATATTTTCTGAGGATGAACCTGTTAGCAGAGAACTCCTGGGAGGTATATATACACAACCCACCTGTAGAAGGAGTGGTGGGCATATAGTAATGCAAAAACTAGGACTCGACAGATACATTTTATACAAAAGGATGAAAGGTAGTCATTGAGCTGCCAGGACTGAATGCCAGAATCATCTCTATTTACCCAGGGCCAGGTGAGCCTTAGTAACACTATAAAACACAGCCAAAGTATTAGGGAGCCCTGATAGTGGGTAACATTAGAATCAGGAAAATACTGACAAGTGAGGTCTAATCCAGTTTAACTTGATGTTGAAAAGTAAACATATCCGATATTTCTGGAACCCAAGTGTCGAAAACACAGAAATTAGATCACACAATTTGTAATACAGAGAGTTAAGTATCTATCTTGGTATAAGATGGGGATATAATTAATAAAAGCAGGCATACCTTTATAGCTTTATGGTGAAGATCACAGGCACCAGTGTGAGAACTGTCTGAATTAGAATCCTGATTTAGAGTTAATACCTACCTCACAGGGATATTGCAAGCACTGAATGAGATCATTCATGTAAAATAACTCATCATAGTTCTAGGCACATCAGAGGTATTCAGTAACTATCACCTTTATCAGTAGTATTACTCTAAGTGATTCTGCAAATTTTGTCAATCACATACAAGTTCTCACTATATAACACAGAATTATAACTACCCAAAGTTAGGAAAAGTATGTTATTATATATATGGGTCTATTAGTTGGAGAAGTGCAAGAATGCCAGTCTGAATATCTCTGGGAGATAAACCAATCCCTCAGCTAGACCTCTTCCCTCCAACAGGGGGGTTGCTTGGAAACAGCTGGTAATGTTGAGCTCGGCCACTGAATTGACATCACTGAACCATTTTGTTGCTCTGATTTATAAATACATTATCTGTTTGAGCAAAAAAAGAAAAGCCTCAACCTTTTGCATGAACAAAATTTAGAGCCCATAGCATTTAAACTAATTAGATTCTAACAGGAGGTCTTAGTTTTGTAATATTTCACACGATAGACAGATGCTTCCCTACCGGCGACAGTTGTCTTCCGGGGCAATTAGTCAGCCACCAATTGAAGACTTTTAACACTTCCATTTCTTTTTCAGCTTTCAGTATCAGGCATTTAAACATGTTATGAGTGTTAATTAATTTACACTTTCAGAAAAAATGTCAAGGGCTTCTGAGAAGTAGTAGTAGATGTGCATAATCAGTTGCTATATGGCATTAGGAGTTCGCATCCCCTCTCATTCTTAGAAATATGAACCCACACTGTGAATTGGAATCATAGGGTTGAAATGAAGATTAAGAACAGTTAGTGCCCTAATATTATAAAGTTGGTTAAGTCGAGGGTGTATGCTATGTAAAGACTATTAATATAACTACTAATACTACCATTACTGGGGATACTGTTTTTCATGTCCCATGCACACTGTGTTTTACAAATAACTTGACTTATATTTTCATTCTGCAGTTGAAGGATTATTATCCACATTTGGTGCATGAAACTCATTAAACTCATAGAGCCCAAGTAACTTGCCTCAGGCACACATATACTAAAAGTGTAGCCATGATTTGAATCCCAAACTTCTAATTCTGATATGCTTTCTACTACCCCCACTCTGACTCACTTATTGGGTTTGAATGGATGTTTTTACTGGTGATGGTTGGAACAGTTAAAGACTCAACAGGAAACAGATGGTATACTCAAATTAGGATAATTTGAAGAAAGTTTATTTAAAAAAGGACTATATATCGAAGTGTGGGTGGTAGGGTAGCCACAGTGAATGATGCACAAAACCCTGGGCTGGTAATGGAAGAGCTATTACTATCCCAGGACCTAAAGAAATAAGGGTGATAAGCACTTAATGAAATACAGACCATCCTGAGAAAAGCAAAGGCCTTTCATGAAGGACACAGCAGGCCCAAGATGACCTTGCAAAAAGGAAGGTGGGGACCTAAATATACTCACCTCAGTTTCATTTTTGATTCTGATCCCCTGCCAGGGCTCCCTAATGTCCTAATCTAGTCCCAACACCAGAGGCCTAGGGGCTCATTGATATCCTTCATAAAGATCGTTTGCAACAGTGAACAGAGTAGAGAATGAAAAAATTAAACGCGAAGGGCAAACAGTAGAGAACACACATGAAATCCCTGTTTACATTGAGCTAAGTGTGGCTAGAAGAGACAATGCTGTTTCAAAAGTAGTTTGTTATAACTTCTCTCATCTTCAGTCTCAAAATTTATTTTTATGATAATTTTTGATTAAATAATATGGTAGTTTTTAAATAATGGACAATATAATTGTGAATATGTACATTCACTATATACACATATATAATATATATACATTTATTTTATATGTATGTGTATATATATAACAAGACACAACAAATACATATATCATTTGTTGTGTCTTGTTTTTGCAGTCCTTTGGAACAGCAGAGCAACTATCTGTTGTAACAAGAATACTGTTCTCTCTATATTTATGATTCAGTGTGGTGCCTCCTCTCTGGCAACAGCTATTCCCAGGAGTGAAACAGTGGTCTGTTGCCTACCAATGGCCAAGGAGAGCCCTTGAAGGTATTGGATACCCACACCAGAGTCAAAGTCAGAGAACTTTGTCTGTGAAGGAATCACACACGAATGGGAGGGTCAAAAGCATGCAGCTACAACTGTAGCTTTGCTTCAATACAACCCTCTTCTAAAATTAAAAAAAAAAAAATTAGAAACCAGCCTATCAACAGGTAACAATAATGGATTGCTGTGACATCTTACTTATGTGTATCATTTGTTGTCTCTCTCAAACACTGAAGTATAAGTTTCAAGAGAGTAAGGACTTTGTGTGTCTCTTTAAAAGTGAATACTCAGTACCTCGAAGCATGCCTGGCATATAATAAGCTACTGGATATAGCAAAGTCTTCCCTGGTGAGATTGCTTGGGATTAAGGAGTACACTTGTCATGATGATTAGCACTGTGTATTGTATGGAAGTGCTGAATCACTAAATTGTACACCTGAAACTAATATTATACTGTAGGCTAACCAACCCAGAATTTAAATAAAAAACTAAAAAAAAAAGAGTATTTTGATTCCACCCCCCCAAGAACTAAAGAGTATTTAGATCACTCCCCCAAAAAATGAAAATAAAGAGTATTTAGGTTTGGGTTTGAGGACTAAAGGGTACACTACACTGGCAATCGATAGCACATTCAAAGGCGAGAGAAGCATGTCAAGAGAAAGAGGTAGGTGGCTGGCATTTAATGATTCCAAGCTTGGTCAGTTTTACTGAATGTGAATTGACTTTTACCAACTTAATAACAATGTTCATCATTTTCCTGTTATTATCCCCAAATACTGTGTCTGTACTCATATCAGAGTGTCTATAATGTTCGTTCATACTCTTTTCTGTTGATTTGGAAAGAATAATACTGCAGAGTATTAACAATTCCATGAAGCTCCTGATGGCAGAGTGGTAGCCTGACACAAGACTCAGGCCTTTGTTGTCAATATTTGACTGCACACCCTAGGTCTCTTGTCATTGTTCATGCATTCTGAGTGTGAAGCAAGAATCAACTTCTTGAAGGTGTAATCAATTTTTCATGCTGCCAGAGTCATGTTAACATAAATCATTCTTTTTTTTAAATTTCCTTGTTTTGGGGGGAAAGAGCCCTTTAAAATTTCATCATCTGATCATAGGTCATACTTTTTTAGCCTTAAGTTTAAAATAGTTTCAAGCAAAGAAGAAAACACAGTGTAGTTCTATTCAGATACCACCCCCACCATCACTGTCATACCACATGCTGCCCCTATTCATAGTCATTAGGTTCTAAATATGCGGCCCAGGGTCCAAAGGGCTTATTCCAGACTAAGACTTAATGTTAAAATAATAAAGAGAATATCAAGGATGTTGTTTCTTAAAAGTGGGCCAAAAGCTTATCTCTATCAGAAATATCTGAGAGCTCTATCAGATATAAGTATTTCTGGAAATCACCCAGATTCACTAAATCTTTAGGACTGGATATTGAAATCTGAATTTTTAACAAGGGCCCCAGATGAGTCTTACATACACTAAACTTTGAAATTTAATTGCTCTTTGTATCTCCTCTGTATATTCCAAGGAAGTCCTATACTCATTACCTCTAGAACCACCAACCTCCATTATTGTACAACAGTTCTGTTAGAACATCTTTTTGTACTAGCTGATGATGTGTTTTTCTGAAGCTGTCCACACAATAGGTGAAAACAAGATCACTTTTGACAGCTCTATAATGAGTGTAGAACTCAGTGTTCAGGAATATTTTTCTAAACCTAAAAAACTGGGAAAATCTAAAAGAAATGGTATAACTGGGAGATCTTAAAAGCAATGAAGATTTTTAAAAAAGCAATATAGATTCCCAATGACACAAAACAAAGCTATGTTATTAAACAAGGGAGCCACGTCAAAGTAGAAATCATCAGCTGGTTTCCCATGCCAAAAGAATCTTCTTCCCTGAGTATGACCTTTAACATTATGAAAAGCACCTAATTCTAAAGAAGTCATAAGTGGGCCCCATCATCTCCTTACTTTTCTTGTCCCACTTGCTACTTAAAAAGTTGGTTGGCCATTGAATTATAAGATGATTAAGCTGCAGTGGTTCTGATTACTATACTTCATTGTCTGGTGTCAAATACTTACACAGCTTCTTCTTCTGCAGACCCCAATATGATGCTCTAGAATCTGTCAGTTTCTCAACCTTCTAGACCTATCAGTCTTTTCCTGACTCTGTACCTTGCTGTCAATTGTTCCCTATAATTGAAAACCCCCTTTCTATATCCCTTCTTCCTCCAACATCTATACTTGCCTGTTATGTACTGAATGTCTGTGTCCCTCCAAAATTAATATGTTGAAATTCTAATCCCCAGTGCGATGCAATTAGGAGGTGGTATATTTGAGAGATGATTAGGTCAGGAGGGGGAAGTCTTCACGATGGGATTAGTGCCCTTTAAAAGAGTCACGAGAGGGGCACCTGGGTGGCTCAGTCGTTAAGCGTCTGCCTTCGGCTCAGGTCATGATCCCGGGGTCCTGGAATCGAGCCCCGCATCGGGCTCCCTGCTCCGCGGGAAGCCTGTTTCTCCCTCTCCCCCTGCTTGTGATCCTGCTCTCACTGTGTCTCTCTCTGTCAAATAAATAAATAAAATCTTTAAAAAATAAATAAATAAATAAATAAAAGAGTCACCAGAGAGCTCTCTCACCCCTTCCATCATGTGAAGGCACAGTGAGAGGCCATCCATGAACCAGAAGTAGGCTCTCACCAGACAATGAATCTGCTGGCTCCTTGATCTTAAACTACTCAGCCTCCAGAATTTTAAGAAATAAATTTATCATATTTATAAGCCACCCAGTCAGTGCTTCTGTTATAGCAGTCCAAATGAACTAAGACACTGTCCTCTTCATCTGCAAAAATTGCACATTTTTCAGGGGACAGCTAAAAATTCTCTTCTTAGTGATATCTTTCCTAGTCATGTAATGGTTTTACATTTTAGCAAAATTTGTATTTGTGTGATGGACTGGGCTCTCACCAACTTCAGTGTTCTAGATAATGTTCTCCTAGATAATAAACTGTATAAACAATAAATTGCTAGTCCCTTTTCTGAATATATTCATTGTAGAAGAGGTCGTATGATATAATGGTTAAGACAGAAGGATTTGGTGTCTGACATCCAGACTTCATCACTGATGGTACATGGGATTGAACAAATTCCCTAATCTCTTTGTACTTTGATGTCCTCTTCTAAAGAGCAAGATAATAAGAGAATCCACCTTAAATACAGGGTGACATATATAATAGATTCATGCATGATAACTATATAAATATAATACTACTTAAGTGTACTTACATTTAAACATAAGTAAAAAATACTGTGAGGTTTAATCTCTTTGCCATCTGAGAAGTTCTTAGAACATTATAAGCACTTAATTCTAATCATTTGAAATATAAATAATGTTAATATCATTTCAACGTTTTTGTATTACTCCTTTTTCCAGATAAGAAACTGAGATTCAGGGCACCTGGGTGGCTCAGTCGTTGAGCATCTGCCTTTGGCTCAGGTCATGATCCCAGGGTCCTGGGATCGAGCCCCACATCAGGCTCCCTGCTCAGCGGGAAGCCTGCTTCTCCTTCTCCCACTCCCCCTGCTTGTGTTCCCTCTCTCGCTGTGTCTCTCTCTGTCAAATAAATAAATAAAATCTTAAAAAAAAAAGAAGAAGAAACTGAGATTCAAGGATAAAAGCCATCTTGACCACCACCTTATAAATAACAAAAGGTGAGTGCTATAATATATACTTTAACACATGTGTAAAGTTCTTTTCCTGCCCACATTCCCCATCATGGATCCAGCAGTGAGTTTTTTTTCCATCTGAGGATGTTAGATATACTTCTATATACTTACCATCTCTGCCCAACCCTACAGAATGTCTCTGGCAACCTGCTCAAATTTCATCATGTACATTGTAAAATAGGTTAGGAAGAAGTAGAACGTTCTGTCATCTGGTACCTAATTTAGGATATTAGTACATTAACAACACTAAATATTGTCTTTTCCCTTGTTACTCTTTTAAATTTTATTGCACTGAATCATCAGAAGTATTACACTGTTAAAAAATATCCTATAAATTGAATATGCTTTTCTTAAACTTATGACAGACTATGTTTTGATTAAATCATAATTTGCCAAAAATATAAGTAAGAAATGTATATATTTTTAGGTAATTAACAGTTGGAATTAGAGATGAATAGCACTTCCTCCCCCTTACCAGTTGGTTGGTGATTATAACTGGTATTTTTGTCCAGACCAATTTTTATCATCAGTCTTTCTTACAGAAACTAACAGCCACTTCATCTTTTCAGCTGCTGTAATTCATCCAATTTCATATAAGGACTATAAGAGATGGAGTTGAAATCAGAGAAGAAAAACACCACTTCCCAGAGTTTGGGGCCCCACTGGTATCAATCAATTGGGTTATTTTCAGATATTTTCACAATAATTGATGTAGAGGGTTAAATAAAATACTTTGCATTCTCTTGCTATAGAAATTCTCTAAGATGTGTTGTTTTTGGTTGTACTCACATTTCTAGCATACCCACTGTTTTTTCTCTTCAATTGTGATGCTGACAAGATTACTCCCTAATTCTTTATCCTCCAAAGCAAGGATCCTATGATTGGTCTGGGAGTTGCAATACAGCCTGCGATTCTCTTTTCCCCAAAGCAGAGAAGTCAGACAGACCTTTCAATTAGTATTGGAATTATTATGATAAACATATTGACCTTCATTCAAGTGAATATGAATGGTTAAACTCACATTTCTCAATTGCATACATATCAGACAAACCAGAGCTAGGAATCAACCCTAGGTGGGCTTACTTGACTCAAAAACATATGTTCTTTTTATACTTTCTATCTATGTTGAGTTAAATGCTGAGGATGAAAAACAGAAAACCGAAGAACTTAGAGTGAAATTAGAAGGAACACTGTGAGGATCTGAGCTCAGGGAACAGCAACAGGAACAGGAAACCCGACATAAGTGGGACCAGAACCTACAAATTGTTCACATTTATTCAACACCTATTGTGGACTACAGACTGTTTTAGACACTATCTGCTATGAACCCATACAATATGAATTGACCTCACATTCCGGTCTTAAGTTATCAGAAGCACGATGATTTGCAGTTGGGAAAGAGCAAGTAGAAACAGAAAGAAAAGAATAACTTTTGTTTCGACTTTCCTCAGTTAACTAAGACAGGTGTCCAATTATAACAGCTGAGGTCAAGGTAAAATTCTCAGGGTCTTCAAATAAGTTATATCACAACAATGAAAAACACATAAAATTAATGTTAACTAAAAAATCAAAGGATTAAAAAAACACACATATAATAAAATATAAGATGTTTAGTATAAATTTTAAATTGACCCACAAATCAACCTAATTGATGCTAGTATCTTATTTTACTTTAAAATAATAAGTAAATAAAATGTATTTTATTTTATGTTAAATGAAGGAGTAATGGGATCATGTGTTATACTTTTTCTATTCTTCCAAAGTTTTTCAGCATAATTATATTATTACTTTTAACATGGAAGAGTAACTAGTTTAAAAAAAAAAAAACAAAACCTTAAAATCCCTACACAGTTAAGTGATTCCTCTGGTTTAGGAATATATTTCTTTCTTTCTTTTTTTTTTTTTTTTTTAAGATTTAGTTATTTATTGGAGAGAGAGAGAGAGAGCATGCACAAGTGGAGGGAGGGGCAGAGGGAAAGAATCTTCAAGCAGGCTCCCCACTGAGCATGGAGCCCGAAAAGGGGTTCCATCTCAGGACCCATGAGATCATGATCTGAGCCAAAACCAAGAGCTGGACACTCAACCAACTGAGCCACCCAGGCACCCCTAGGAAAATATTTCTATTTATTAGTATGGCTTGTGATTACTGTAACTAAATTTATCCTTTAAACATTAGGTCTATAGGTGCTCTTGGTTCAAAAAAAACTCTTCCTGAAGAATGGCCCCAGCTTAGTTCAAATCAAACTCCCTGAGGAAAGGGTCCACCATGCATTATAGCTGGCCAGTTACAAACTCCCTGGGTTTTCTGCCGTAAGGTGCCCCACAAGGTGACTCAGTCTCTCCACAAGGCCCCACTCATGGAGAAGACCTGCCCAAACCAGCACTGAAGAAGGCAATCAGGTCTGTAGTGTGATTATGCCCACAATATTCCAGATAGTCACAGAGACCTTCTCCTTCTCTTACTGCAAGAGGTAGCAATGCAGAATGCTGTCACATTCAATTGTTTTTAATAAGCTCTGTGTGTTTTCATCTTAACACTTTGGAAAAGTGTGTGAATGTGTGAAAACAAATTAAAAATTAAAGCCAGAATTTTGGGAAAATCCAACCTGCCTAAATATATGTAAACACTAAAAAAGACTACCTATGTTCTTCATATTCAGACAACAGCATTGTATAGTTGACAAATCATGGGCTTTAGAGTTAGAGGAAGCTAGATTTGAAAGCCAACTACATCAGTGAGCAACTGGATATTGTAAATTTAGAGTGCTTCAGAAACAAGGCTCTGGGATAAGTATTAAAGTACAAGTAGTTAATGTGGGAAGAGATCACAGGAGGGCACCTGGGTGGCTCAGTTGGTTAAGCGACTGCCTTCGGCTCAGGTCATGATCCTGGAGTCCCAGGATGGAGTCCCGCATCAGGCTCCCTGCTCGGCAGGGAGCCTGCTTCTCCCTCTGACCTTACCCCCTCTCATGTGCTCTCTCTCTCTCTCTCATTCTCTCTGGCTCAAATAAATAAATAAAATTTTTTTTTT
>NW_027926185.1:0-1345 GCF_054177405.1 Leptonychotes weddellii
AGGATCTGGTCCAAGTTCTCGTGTAGCTCGTTCAGAGAGAGGAGACTGTGTCTGTGACCAGGGTCATTGTTAATGTATCAGCTTTGGATACATCAGCCATGACACAAGGTCACACTTTATGGAATAAGATGATAGAACGGATTGTGGAGGAATGTTCGCTGGGCAGTATGTTCAGCTGTAGACACAGAATTCATTCTTGTCCATCTTCTCCAGATTGAGTGGGGATGTGCGGTTGGGCTCGGATATCTCATGTGTCTGTGTCTTCCTCAGATGCCCCTATTTTATGTCACTTTCCGTGCATTACATGACTCTTCCTCTTTCCCTGTTGAAGGATAGATCGTCGTGCAGAAGAGACCACCCTGCTATGTCTCTCGAGGTAAGTTTCTTACTGAAAAGCAGCTGAGAAACAAGATCCGTGGGTCCAGAGGTTTTTGACCCACTTCCTCCATATCTGACACGCTCTGAGGAGCGATACCTGCTCCCACCGCCCTGAGCTGCAGCCCAGTGATAGTCCGCCTCGGTGTCAGCCTGCAGCCCCGAGATGCGCAGAAGCCCTGCATCAGCCGAGGCATCTGTGGAGCCAGAGAAGCGGCTGGAGACCCCGGAGCCCTGGTGCTTATCGGAGTCTGAGGAGTAGTACAGCCGATCCCGGGGAGGGCTCCCTGGCTGCTGCTGGATCCGGTAGATTTTAGAGTCGCCAACACTGATGTCCCTGCTCAGGTGCAGGTGAGTCAGTCTGTCGTTCCCAGAGATGCACAGAGGGAGGGTGGCCGGGTCAGCTCGGGCTAGGACAGGGAACCTGCAAACACACACATTCATAGGATATTGGATAGGTTCAAAGTAAATTTCCTCTAAACTCTGAAGCAGAGGGGTGATGCAAGCTGTTCCCCGAGGCCTATCTCTACCTCTGCAGTAATAGAGCATCCCCAGGAAGACAGGAGTCCAGGCCATGGTGACACAGACCCAGGTTCCCCAGTGGGCTGGGCTGCCCTAGGCCTCCTTTTCTCCTCCAGCCTCTGCCACATGAGGGGCTCTATATGCAAATACAGTCCAACCAGTGAGTCCCTGCCCCTCACTTTCCCTGAGCCCTGGTGCTGGAGCTCAGTTTTCATCACACACTGAGGAGGATGGACATTGGCTTCAGCCCTGGGGCCAGCCCTGGAAGCATCTGCTGAGGCCAAACACAGGTCCCCTCGGGACACTCTGCCAGACCAGAGAGGACACAGCTGCTGAATCCCATCAGGGAGCACAGGACCCAGCCCTCAGGCCCAGACTTCTTTGAATGGTTCTCACTAATGAGCTGCTTTTTTGGTGCAAGGCAGTCCCACAGCGCCACCTGCTGGTC
>NW_027926186.1:0-225 GCF_054177405.1 Leptonychotes weddellii
GTATTTTCAGGTTAACTGTCACTTTCACTCTTTTTTAAAGTTTTATTTTAATCAACCAGTGCTCATCACAACAGATGCATTCCTTAATCCCCATCACCTCTATTTACCCCATCCCCCATTTCATCCTACCCACCCCCCCACCTCCCCTCTGGTAAGCATCTGTTTGTTCTCTGTAGTTAAGTCTATGTCTTAGTTTTTTGTTTTTTTTTTTTAATTTTATTATGT
>NW_027926187.1:0-225 GCF_054177405.1 Leptonychotes weddellii
TGTGGCCTGGGCTGTGGCCAGGGCCATGGTGTCTGGTGTCTCAGCGGGGCCCCGCACCGCTGGAGCAGACCAAGGATGCGGTGGGCCGTGAGGGCCTTTCTCGCAGGGCCGCCCACACTCCAGTGTGGGGAAGAAGGCTCTGGAGAGGCGTTTCCTCTCTTGGTCTCCTTCTGACCTTCTTTCCTCACCAGTCACTGTTGTCCCCAGATGCTGGGAAATGTGTGT
>NW_027926188.1:0-225 GCF_054177405.1 Leptonychotes weddellii
GTCTTCTACATGTTTTGTTCAATTTACACCTAGGTATTTACTTTTTGAGTAATTGTAAGTGGTATTTTATTTTTAATTTGTTAGCTTATACAAATATATTGATTTTAGTATGATTATCTTGTATCTTATGATCTTTCTGAACTCAATTATTTTAGGAGTTAAACATTTTTTTTTTTCTGAGGATTTTGGGGATTTTCTACATAGGCAATTATGTTATCTGAGAAT
>NW_027926189.1:0-225 GCF_054177405.1 Leptonychotes weddellii
AATTATTTTACTTAACAGGATACCCTCTAGTCCATCCATGTTGGCACAAATGGCAACATGACAATATATACAAACACAAACACACACATGCATGTGTAACCTTCTTCTTCTTCTTCTTTTTTTAAATCCAAGTGGGAGTACAAAATTGGTGCAGGCACTGTAGAAAACAATACGTGGATTTTTCAAAAAAAATTAAAAGAATGAATTCCTTATGATCCAGTAATT
>NW_027926190.1:0-225 GCF_054177405.1 Leptonychotes weddellii
CGGGGATGCCTGAGTGCAACAGAGCTCCCAGGTATCGGTGCGGGGAGCCAGCTGCAGAGACGGAGCCGAGGATTGGGCTCTCAGCTCGGGATTGCCACGAACCATGATCCGCAGGACAGTCGGGCCATTGCTTCTCCAGCAGGGACCCAATAAGCGGAAGATTCGAGGAGACTCCCCTTCCTCCCCCGGGAGGAGCGGCATGGGAGCACACCGCAGGGATCTGCT
>NW_027926191.1:0-225 GCF_054177405.1 Leptonychotes weddellii
TTGAACTTGGCTTCTCCCGTCACTCCCTCAAGGTACCTCTTAGTCATCGGCCAAATCCAGTGCTGTTTTTCTCGGTCCTCATCTTTCCATCTCAGTAGCATCTGCCACTTTTAATTTCACTCCCTTGTGGAACTTCTCTTCCTCTTGGGTCTTCTTCCTTTTAATCATAAAAGTGTACTGCTCTCATCCTTCACTTTTTTCTCTATTTCTGGGGCATTTCATCCT
>NW_027926192.1:0-225 GCF_054177405.1 Leptonychotes weddellii
CAAAAAATCATTTAACAAAGATCCAATATTCATTTCTGAAGTCTGGGTCACATGTTATGGCTGCAAAGTTTCCTTCCTCTCTGCTCTTGAGAACTACCCCCAGCCCCACCCCACCCATTACCACTGTCACTCTTTTCTTCTCGCCTCTCAGAGTCCCAGCCCCCTCTCACTATCTGCCCCAGGTGCTCAACAGGGCTAAAGAAAACTCTGTTACTGTGAAGAAGG
>NW_027926193.1:0-225 GCF_054177405.1 Leptonychotes weddellii
TGTGCATAATCTCCCCTGGCTGTCATTTCCAGCCTCCACATGCTGTCTCTATACAAAGATCACTTGTCATGAGCATGACCAGCTCAGGGGGTTCAAGGCCCTGAAGGATGCTAGTTAGCTGTCAGGATAGGGAACAGTAAGTACACTTGTTATGTATATGTGTCCAGTCCAAGACACAACACATTTACCTGCACTGGGCTACATGTTGGGAACACCTACCAAAAC
>NW_027926194.1:0-225 GCF_054177405.1 Leptonychotes weddellii
TTTGCCCATACTCCACAGTCTTTAGGGACTGCTAACAAATAAGCCTAAAAGATGTAAAGGATATTAAAATGTACATTAAGGACCAGAATGAGTCTCTTTCAGACTTTTTTGTAGCAGAAACAGATGAATCTAAACCTCTTTGGAAGAAGCAACAAGGGAAAAACAGAAAAACCAATTTATAATGTAGCTTTAGTAGCACATTAGAGCTATGTGTTATTTTTCAAA
>NW_027926195.1:0-1345 GCF_054177405.1 Leptonychotes weddellii
GTAAATGGGATCGACTCCTTAATTTCTCTTTCTTCTGTCTTCTTGTTGGTGTATAGAAATGCCACTGATTTCTGTGCATTGATTTTATATCCTGCCACTTTACTGAATTCCTGTATGAGTTCTAGCAGTTTTGGGGTGGAGTCTTTTGGGTTTTCCACATAAAGTATCATATCCTCTGCAAAGAGTGAGAGTTTGACTTCTTTGCCGGTTTGGATGCCTTTTATTTCTTTTTGTTGTCTGATTGCTGTGGCTAGGACTTCTAGTACTATGTTGAATAGCAGTGGTGATAGTGGACATCCCTGCCATGTTCCTGACCTTAGGGGGAAAGCTCTCAGTTTTTCCCCATTGAGAATGATATTCGCTGTGGGTTTTCATAGATGGCTTTCATAATATTGAGGTATGTACCCTCTATCCCTACACTGTAAAGAGTTTTAATCAAGGATGCTGTACCTTGTCAAATGCTTTTTCTGCATCTATTGAGAGGATCATATGGTTCTTGTTCTTTCTCTTATTTATGTATTGTATCACATTGATTGATTTGCAGATGTTGAACCAACCTTGCAGCCCAGGAATAAATCCCACTTGGTTGTGGTGAATAGTCCTTTTAATGTACTGTTGGATCCTATTGGCTAATATTTTGGTGAGAATCTTTGCATCCATGTTCATCAGGGATATTGGTCTGTAATCCTCCTTTCTGATGGGGTCTTTGTCTGGTTTTGGGATCAAGGTAAAGGTGGCCTCATAAAACAAGTTTGGAAGTTTTCCTTCCATTTCCATTTTTTGGAACAATTTCAGAAGAATAGGTATTAATTCTTCTTGAAATGTTTGGTAGAATTCCCCTGGGAAGCCATCTGGCCCTGGGCTTTTGTTTGTTGGGAGATTTTTGATGACTGCTTCAATTTCCTTAGTGGTTATAGGTCTGTTCAGGTTTTCTATTTCTTCCTGGTTCAGTTTTGGTAGTTGAGACATCTCTAGGAATGCATCCATTTCTCGCAGATTATCTAATTTGCTTGCAGATATTTGCTCATAATATGTTTTTATAATTGTTTGTATTTCTTTGGTGTTGGTTGTGATCTCTCCTCTTTCATTCATGATTTTATTTATTTGGGTCATTTCTCTTTTTCTTTTTAATAAGTCTGGCCAGGGGCTTATCAGTCTTACTAATTCTTTCAAAGAACCAGCTCCCAGTTTCGTTGATCTGTTCTACTGTTCTTTTGGTTTCTATTTCATTGATTTCTGCTCTGATCTTTATTATTTCTCTTCCCCTCCTGGATTTAGGCTTTATCTGCTGTTCTTCCTCCAGCTCCTTTAGGTGTAGGGTTAGGTTGTGTATTTGAGACCTTTC
>NW_027926196.1:0-225 GCF_054177405.1 Leptonychotes weddellii
ATGGGCTGGACTTAGTGACTCACTTCTTTTTTTTTTTTTTCCGTTCACATCTTACCTGAGCAGGTGCATTTATTACAATGAGTAAACCAATATTGATACACTCTTATTAACTAAAGCCCTTAGTTTATTCAGTTTTCCTTAGTTTCTCCCGAATGTCCTTTTTCTGTTCCAGGATCCTGTCCTGGACACCACATTCTGCGTCTCCTTAGGCTCCATTCGGCTTGG
>NW_027926197.1:0-225 GCF_054177405.1 Leptonychotes weddellii
GGGATTAGTGTCCTCATCATAAAAGAGGATGCAACAAATCAGCACCCCAAACGTGGCCCTCACCTGAGCACGCTGGTGCCCTGATCTCCAGCATGCAGTCTCCAGGAACTTAAGAAGCACATTTTTGTTGTGTATAAGCTACCCAGTCTGTGGTACTTTGCTTTAGCTGCCTGAAGAAACCCAAGGCACATTCTATCACTTCTCCTAGCTATTTTCAAACAAATA
>NW_027926198.1:0-225 GCF_054177405.1 Leptonychotes weddellii
AATAATAAAGCTTAAAATGAATTTGGAAAAAAAAAAAAGCTAAGCCACTAGCTTGAATGACAATTCCAAAGTGAAGTATCCCAGATCTTTGCTCTGAGCAATGTCAGAATGAATGAAAAAAGTGTATAGTCACTGAGATGACTATTTTGAAGGTAATGCTTGATCCTTGGATTTATATATATTTAAATGTTTGATAAAACAATCCACCCTATTCTGTTATAATGA
>NW_027926199.1:0-225 GCF_054177405.1 Leptonychotes weddellii
AGAGCTTAGCTATCTGATCTTGGATGTATCTACAGATGGTTTCTGACTTAAAATGGTTTGACTTAGGAGTTTTCAACTTTATGATGGTGCAAAAGTGATACACATTCAGTAGAAACTGTACTTCAGATTTTGAATTTTAATTTTTCCCCTGGATAGTGATATGTAGTATGATCCTCACTTGTGATATTGGGCAGTGGCAGTGAGCTGTAGCCCCCAGTCAGCTAT
>NW_027926200.1:0-225 GCF_054177405.1 Leptonychotes weddellii
GTCTGTGTAGTGGCAAGTTTTGTTGAGGATTTCCCTGTTTAAAACGGCCTGGAGGCCTCGTGCTGAGATGCTGTGTAGTGTTCTAGAAGCTCAAGAAGACCTCGGGGGGAAACCACGAGTGTCACACAGGCTTCCTCCCTTGGGCGTGAGTTACAGTGCTGCTAACACTGAGTGTATATTAAACAAGGTGGCTTTAAACAAAAGCACGTGTAAAACAAGGTCTGT
>NW_027926201.1:0-225 GCF_054177405.1 Leptonychotes weddellii
TTTTTTTTTTTAAGATTATTTATTTATTTGACAGAGAGAGACACAGCAAGAGAGGGAACACAAGCAGGGGGAGTGGGAGAGGGAGAAGCAGGCTTCCCGCGGAGCAGGGAGCCCGATGCGGGGCTGGATCCCAGGACCCTGGGGTCATGACCTGAGCCTGAGCTCACTCCCTTTTAAAGAACACCTTGTTTACTTAACTGTTCTGTTTGGAGATTTATTTATACC
>NW_027926202.1:0-225 GCF_054177405.1 Leptonychotes weddellii
TAGTTGCTGTAGCTAATAACACAGACTTTACTGGATTTGAAAATCCATAAGAATAAGAAGAGATATGAACAAATGCACAATCACAATGGGAAATATCCATGCATCTCTCAGTAATTAAGAGATCAAGTAAAACATAAATAATATATAGACTTGAAAAACATAATAAATGACCAAATGTACATATATAAAGTAATGCAGCTCATAATAGAAGACTATGTTATTTTC
>NW_027926203.1:0-225 GCF_054177405.1 Leptonychotes weddellii
GAAAGTGGGATAAAGATATGAACAGGAAGATCATAGGAAAAGAAATGCAAATGGCTCTTCACCATATAAAAGATGCTCAGTCGCACCCAGAACAAGAGAAATGCAGATTAAAACCACATAGAGAGATAACCAGTATTGACCACAGACTCAGGTGCTTTCATTCACTGCTGCTGAGAACTCAGTGTGGTACAAGCTCTACGGAGGGGAATTTGACAGTAGTTAGCA
>NW_027926204.1:0-225 GCF_054177405.1 Leptonychotes weddellii
AAAAAAAAAACAGAAAAACATAGAAGGATGGAATGAAAGCAAGAAGAAGAAAGTAACTAATGGGCAGGTAAACCTGGAAGGAAAGGGGAGATGCGATTAGGACTGAGTTACAAAGGGCAAAGACCAGACATGAAATGCCCACTTCCTCGACCAAGTGCCCTGGCCCCTAGTTACAACCACCCCACCTCACCTGACCCCATCGCAGTGTGGCCATCAGCCAAGCCC
>NW_027926205.1:0-225 GCF_054177405.1 Leptonychotes weddellii
TATTACTATTTTTAAAAAATATTTTATTATTTGACAGAGAGAGACACAGCGAGAGAGGGAACACAAGCAGGGGGAGTGGGAGAGGGAGAAGCAGGCTTCCCGCCGAGCAGGGAGCCCGACGCGGGGCTCGATCCCAGGACCCTGGGATCACGACCTGAGCCGAAGGCAGACGCGCAACGACTGAGCCACCCAGGAGCCCCAATAGTAATAATTTAAAGACCTGTG
>NW_027926206.1:0-225 GCF_054177405.1 Leptonychotes weddellii
GCACTGGGTGGTATTCGAAAACAGTAAATCATGGAACACTACATCAAAAACTAATGATGTACTGTATGGGGACTAACATAACATAATAAAATTAAATAAAATTAAAAAAAACCAAAAAGCAAGAGTTAATACCCATTGTCCTCAGTATTAAAAAAAAAGATGTTAGAGGTCCAAAATCTTCCAAATTCATTCCATAAGTCCAGCATTATCCTGACACCAACTAAA
>NW_027926207.1:0-225 GCF_054177405.1 Leptonychotes weddellii
TCAGTCAGGATTGTTCTGAAAATCAGACTTGGAGACAGAGTCTGGAAGGGAAGAGATTGTTGCAGGGGGCGGGTTATGGGTTTGCGGAGCCCACATGGAGCGGGAGCAGGGGCCAGGGCGGCGGGGCTGCCTCCTCCATCTGGATGGGAGTCGGTTTGGGCCTTCAGCATCCCTCTGCCCCTAGGTCAGCTTCATTCACATGTCAGCCCCTCACTTGTGTCCCCT
>NW_027926208.1:0-225 GCF_054177405.1 Leptonychotes weddellii
GGTGGCAATGGAGGCAGGAAGCACAACTGTGCTCTGTTTTTTTCGTGTATGGCACAGTCTAAAATTATGATATTTATCTATGTTTTTATTTACATTTTCCTGCCTCCCTTCTCCCAGAGTGTGTGCATTGTGAGAACAGCACCTTGTCTGTCTTGACTACTGTTGTGTTCCCAATACTATTGACAGTGCTAACATATCTTAGGGGCTCATGAAATACTGGTCAAA
>NW_027926209.1:0-225 GCF_054177405.1 Leptonychotes weddellii
CCCAGGCGCCCCGCTCATGTACTCTCTTGCCCACTCACTCTCTCAATTCAATAAATAAAATCTTTAAAAAATAATAAAATCCTTAAAATGCTGCAGGAAAGCAATTGTCAACCTGGAATAGCAGAATCTCTTAAGAATGGGGCAAGATAAAGGTAAACAGTAAATTTTCAGAGAAACAACTAAGCTTCCCTGCCTGGAGAACCTCTAAAGGATGTATTTCAGGTA
>NW_027926210.1:0-225 GCF_054177405.1 Leptonychotes weddellii
TTAAGAGCATTTAGTAATGGGAAAGACATCTTTGAGTACTCTAACCACAAATGGCTCCACGACTTGGAGAAAAAAATTCTGCAGAAAGGAAAGGCTGGGCTTTGTGTGGAAGAATGACGAGGGTCCAAGGGGCTTACTGGGTCCTTCCACGGGCCTGGACACTCACTGCATGCCAGCCATGTCCCAGGTGCTAGGCCCAGGGTGACAAGATCAGGGACTGCCCCA
>NW_027926211.1:0-225 GCF_054177405.1 Leptonychotes weddellii
GGGTGATAGACACTGGGGAGGGTATGTGCTCTGGTAAGCGCTGTGAATTGTGCAAGACTGTTGAATCTCAGATCTGTACCTCTGAAACAAATAATGCAATATATGTTAAGAAAAAAAAAAGAAGAAGAAGAAGGTAGCAGGAGGGGAAGAATGAAGCAGGGGAAATCGGAGGGGTAGACGAACCATGAGAGACGATGGACTCTGAAAAACAAACTGAGGGTTCTA
>NW_027926212.1:0-225 GCF_054177405.1 Leptonychotes weddellii
AAAATAGAAAAGTGTTAAAAAAAAAAAACCGAGCCCTCTGAAGGCAGCCAACCCTAATTTCACTATTCCCTCCCACATGATGAGCCCAACAGAAGCTAGTTTTACCCACATTCCAGCATTGTGGAATGGCTTCTCAAAGCCTTCCCAGGAAATGACCACTGTATTTATCTTCCGCCTAGCCTATGGGTTTCCCAAGTAATTGGTGATAGTGAGTGCTGAGGAAGC
>NW_027926213.1:0-225 GCF_054177405.1 Leptonychotes weddellii
GTATTGAGGAGGGCACATTCTGCATAGAGCACTGGGTGTTATGCACAAACAATGAATCATGGAACACTTCATCTAAAACTAATGATGTAATGTATGGGGATTAAGAGAATAAAAAAAAAAAAAGAAAGAAAAACATTAACCCCAATCCTTCTCAAACTCTTCCAAAAACTGAAGCAGAAGGAAAACTTCTGGACTCATGCTGTAAGGGCAGAATTGCCCTATTAC
>NW_027926214.1:0-225 GCF_054177405.1 Leptonychotes weddellii
TGTGGCCTGGGCTGTGGCCAGGGCCATGGTGTCTGGTGTCTCAGCGGGGCCCCGCACCGCTGGAGCAGACCAAGGATGCGGTGGGCCGTGAGGGCCTTTCTCGCAGGGCCGCCCACACTCCAGTGTGGGGAAGAAGGCTCTGGAGAGGCGTTTCCTCTCTTGGTCTCCTTCTGACCTTCTTTCCTCACCAGTCACTGTTTTCCCCAGATGCTGGGAAATGTGTGT
>NW_027926215.1:0-1345 GCF_054177405.1 Leptonychotes weddellii
CCCAGAAGATCAGCAAGAACAGCCAGCCAAGACCAAGTTTGCCAATCAATGAGAACGGCAGAATTCCAGCGCTAGGGGAATACTGCACATAGAATTCATGGCTTTTTTACCATGATTCTTTAGTCTTTCAAAGTTAATTTTTTTTAACCATTGTTTTTTTTTTTGGAATTTTTCTTTTACCCTTTTTCAGCCAACATCTTATCAATCCCTTTTTGGAAAAAAACATTTTTATTTTTCATTTTTAGAGTCATA
Source organism: Leptonychotes weddellii (assembly GCF_054177405.1). Taxonomy (NCBI): domain Eukaryota; kingdom Metazoa; phylum Chordata; class Mammalia; order Carnivora; family Phocidae; genus Leptonychotes; species Leptonychotes weddellii. Next base: position 253 of record NW_027926215.1, read on the forward strand.
TTCTATCCCTTCATAGTAGTTACCCTTATTTTTAGCATATATATATAAGTTGTTCTCTCTTTAAAATTTTGAGATACAGTTTCTTCTTTTTTTTTTTTTTAACGATTTTATTTATTTGACACAGAGAGAGAAAGCACAAGTAGGCAGAGAGGCAGGCAGAGAGAGAGGGAGAAGCAGGCTCTCCACTGAGCAGGGAGCCCGATGCGGGGCTCAATCCCAGGACCCAAGGATCATGACCTGAGCCGAAGGCAGCCGCTTAACCGACTGAGCCACCCAGGCGCCCTGAGATACAGTTTCTTCTAACAGATCAAAATATACCATAAATCTCTAGTGTATGGCTTTGTTTTAGTCTCCTGCCTGATCACATTCTCTCCCTTTTTTTAAAAAATTTTTTTAAATCCTCTTCTTTCTTTTTTCAAACAAATTCTTATCTTATCAATTCCTTTTATAAAACCTTTTATAATTTTCATCTTTACAGTCATATTCCATCCCTTCATCGTATTAACCCTTATTTTTGTACATATATAAGTTTTTCTTTCTTTAAAATTTTGGGAAGCACTTTCTTCTAACAGACCAAAATACACCCCAAATCTAGTGTGTGGCACTGATCTATGCACCAGCCTGATCATATTTGATCATATTCTGGTTTTTTTTGTTGTTGTTCTGTTTTTGTTTGTTTTTAACTTTTTCTTTTTCTTTTTTTTTTCTTTCTCTTTTTTCTTTCTTTCCCTTTCTTTTCTCCCGGTTTCAGGTCTTTTCTTATTTGTTTGGAGTATATTTTCTGGGGACATTGTTACCCTGTTAGCATTTTGTTCTCTCATTCCTCTATTCCACTGGACAAAAGGACAAAATGGAAAAAATCAGCTCAACAAAAAGAGCAACAGGCAGTACTGACTGCCAGGGACCTACGCAATACAGACATTAGTACAATGTCAGAACTAGAGTTCAGAATGATGATTTTAAAGATACTAGTTGGGCTTGAAAAAAGCATGGAAGTTATTAGAGAAACCCTTTCTGGAGAAGTAAAAGAACTGAAATCTAACCAAGTCAAAATCAAAAAGGCTATTAATGAGGTGCAATCAAAAATGGGGGC
>NW_027926216.1:0-225 GCF_054177405.1 Leptonychotes weddellii
CACTCCAGCAACCCTCAGTTTGTTTACTGAGATTAAGAGTCTCTTATGGTTTGTCTCCCTCTCTGGTTTTGTCTTGTTTCATTTTTTCCTCTCTTCACCTATAATCCTCTGCCTTGTTTCTCAAATTCCTCATTATCAGTGAGATCATATGATAATTGTCTTTCTCTGATTAGCTTATTTCGCTTAGCATAATACCCTCTAGTTCCATCCACGTTGTTGCAAATG
>NW_027926217.1:0-225 GCF_054177405.1 Leptonychotes weddellii
TTTAAATTTTCTCAGGACTTTTGGCAAGTTTGCACAGAGAAGTGTGTTTTCTAAAAATTCAAGTACTGTGGGATTCTAGAGGTTATCTTCCTCCAGGTGTGATTAAAGACGAATTAGTGGGTAAACAAGACTATGTGAGGGAAGTTTAGACCAAGAGAATAGTTTCTGCATGAGTTGATAAATGATCTGAAAGGGGGACTATTCATTGAATTTTCGGCTTTATGG
>NW_027926218.1:0-225 GCF_054177405.1 Leptonychotes weddellii
AGATTTTATTTATTTTTTTGACAGAGAGAGACATAGCGAGAGCAGGAACACAAGCAGGGGGAGTGGGAGAGGGAGAAGCAGGCTTCCCGCAGAGCAGGGAGCCCAATGTGGGACTCGATCCCAGGACCCTGGGATCATGACCTGAGCCGAAGGCAGACGCTTAACGACTGAGCCACCCAGGCGCCCTGGACAGTTTTTTCTTTCAGTGCTTTAAATATATCAGCC
>NW_027926219.1:0-225 GCF_054177405.1 Leptonychotes weddellii
AAGTCTGGAAACGTACGAACTCTATTCAGAGGCTGGGACATTTGGTCTACAAACCCGTTTCTACTGAAATCCCCTATTTGCTATCATTATCTACCCATATCTTTCACTCCTGCGGGATGTGTGTGTGTGTGTGTGTGTGTGCACATGGGTTGTGCAGAAGGAAGGAAGCAGAGTGAAGGAGGGGGATGATCACCAAAAATTGGCGGCGGCAGCAACAGAGAAGCT
>NW_027926220.1:0-225 GCF_054177405.1 Leptonychotes weddellii
TGGTTTGTAATAGCCAAATATGGAAGCAGCCCAAGTGTCCATCGATTGATGAATAGATAAGGAAGATGTGATAACACACACACACACACACACACACACACACACACACACACACATTGGAATATTATTCAGCCACAAAAAAGAATGAAATTTTGCCATTTGCAACAACATGGATGGAGCCGGAGAGTTTTTTTTTTTTCCTGTATCTTGGATGTACTTGGAGCT
>NW_027926221.1:0-225 GCF_054177405.1 Leptonychotes weddellii
ATCATTTTCTTTCATCAGTTTCTTAAAGTTTTCAGTGTATGGGTCTTTCGCCTCCTTGGTTAAATTTATTCCCAAGTATTTTATTCTTTTTTAAAAAAGATTTTATTTATTTATTTGAGAGAGAGAGAGACAGAGAGAGAGAACACAAGCAGGGAGGAGGGGCAGAAGGAGAGGGAGAAGCAGACCCTCAGTGAGCAGGAAGCCCAATGCAGGGCTCCGTCCCAG
>NW_027926222.1:0-225 GCF_054177405.1 Leptonychotes weddellii
CTAATTTCACAGGCATCCTCTTCTGTTGTTTTTAGATAGAGCTTAAAAATATGCAGTTTGGGAGTACTTGGGTGGCTCAGTCAGTTAGGTGTCTGACTCTTGATCTCAGCTCAGGTCTTGATCTCAGGGTTGTGAGTTCAAGCTCTGTGTTGGGCTCCATGCCTGGCATGGAGCTTACTTAAAAAAATGCAGTTTTTTTCCTTCTCTTTCCAGGTTCTTCCCAAC
>NW_027926223.1:0-225 GCF_054177405.1 Leptonychotes weddellii
CGCCTGGGTGGCTCAGTTGGTTAAGCGACTGCCTTCGGCTCAGGTCATGATCCTGGAGTCCCGGGATCGAGTCCCGCATCGGGCTCCCTGCTCGGCAGGGAGCCTGCTTCTCCCTCTGACCCTTCCCCCTGTCATGTGCTCTCTGTCTCTCTCATTCTCTCTGTCTCAAATAAATAAATAAAATCTTTAAAAAAAAAAATTATCCTAGGTCTTGAAATCTGTAAC
>NW_027926224.1:0-225 GCF_054177405.1 Leptonychotes weddellii
TGCATGTTTATTTTTAACTTCCAAACTGTTTTCCAGAGTGGCTCTACCATTTAATATTTGTTTAATTTTTTATTGTTATGTTAATCACCATACATTACATCATTAGTTTTTGATGTAGTGTTCCATGATTCATTGTTTGCGTATAACACCCAGTGCTCCATGCAGAACGTGCCCTCTTTAATACCCATCACCAGGCTAACCCATCCTCCCACCCCCCTCTCTTCT
>NW_027926225.1:0-225 GCF_054177405.1 Leptonychotes weddellii
CAGCTGCCTCGTCACCCCCTCCTGGCCACACACACACACACACACCCTCGCAGCTGCCTCGTCACCCCCTCCTGGCCACACACACACACACACACCCTCGCAGCTGCCTCGTCACCCCCTCCTGGCCCCCACGGCCTAGCCCTGTACCACATACAGTGCTACTGTGAAATCACTTGTCTTCAAACCACTCCCCTGCCCAAACCCAGAAAAGCAGTGCCTTGCCTC
>NW_027926226.1:0-1345 GCF_054177405.1 Leptonychotes weddellii
TTCACTTCTCCGCACGTCCTACCTTCCAGAAAGTGGTCGCTTTTCTGATGAGAGAGTTGTTGCTATTCTTTTCTTCGATCTCCTGTTGAGTTTGTAGGTGTTCATAATGGTTTGATCTCTATCCAGCTGAATCCCTGAGAGGAGACGAAATCCAGGTCTCCTACTCCTCCGCCATCTTGCTCCGCCCCTCAGAAAGAAGACATTTATAGCAGAAAATTCTATGACAAAAATACTGTATCTCTCTTGGAGGATCGGAGGCCCATTCTAGTGCAAAAGGTTCTGAAGTTAGTTAGTTTAAAAGTTGTGGTTGTAATTGTTCTAGGTAGGTCCCTCAGTTTGTGTGAGCTGTGGGTCATCTGCTTGCCCCTCAGAGTCAACATGATCTAGAGGAAAGACATGGAATCTTGGGTCAGATGGTCCTGGGGCCTTCTTGTACCACCCCTTAGTCCATTGTCTCTATAAATGGGATAATTATATATACCTCATAATGGTTAAATAGAGGTGCATATGCACCAGACTTAGACACTGTAGATATTCAGTAAATAATAATTGCTTTCTCCTTTTATACTTTGGCATTCTCTGCGTTCACAAAATTTGACTCTTAAGATTTTTTCTGGGCTCTTATTCACTTGGGACTTTTTTAAAATTATCTTGTCCGTCACAGTGTGGTTGATATAAGGTATGTAAAACAAGCATTCATCTATTCCACACCATGTTTCAATCTGGACTACATCTATCTTATGTTAAGTGATCTTTGAAGCAGCTCTAATGGGAATTGGTCCCTTGGGACAGGAAAGCACCTGCTTCTGATGTCTCCTGTGCTCCCGTGTCCCAGGATTTGTGACCTGTGTATTGTAATGAGCGATGCCACCCAGGGCTCCTGGCTAATGCTCATTCCCAGCCTCCCATTTGGTGAGGAATGGCCTCACTTGTATGTGTAACAATTAGCAGCTATTCTGGGATAATCTTTAGTTAAAGGAGCATGGGCTAATCAGTAAAAAGATGAAATTCCAGATTAACTAGTCAACTCTATCAGTCATTTTAAGAAAAGTAAATGTGGGAGTACAATGCTCAGCTTCTCCCTCAAGGACACACATCATTTTATTTAAGGGAGGTATAAAAGTAGAAAAAAACTTTGACTCTGGATTCAGATAATCTGTGTGACTCTTGAGTCTACCACTGAAGTTCTGTGTGGCATTTGTGACATTAAGCAGAAAAATGACTTCTGGTCTTCTGTTTCCTTACGGGTAAAGAGGGGGTAGATAACGCTTCTAATTGTTTTGCTGGAAGGACTGAATTGGGTAGTGATTGTAATACACCTAAGACCAACCGGGCATATAATAAA